>NC_132842.1:607191-910787 GCF_048164855.1 Canis lupus baileyi
ATATTACATTGCATATTAACTAAGTGGAATTTAAATAAAATCTTAGAGAAAGAAAAAATAGAATCCACATAATTACAGAATAGTATCAATATGGTCTCACTCCCATATGTAACCTAAAGCATTGTTCACCACCAGTATTCTTCATATAAAGTGGCAGAAGAGAAGAAGGGGAGTAGTGTGATAAAAACAATTAATGAACATAAACTTTGCTGCTACAGTTGCCACTTCTATAACTAGTTATGAAGGCAGTTAGTTACCATAGCTGTTTTTGCACATCACACTTCCATATTCTCATCTTTGCCACCATCTCCTAAATAGGATATATCTAGAGGTAGCCCAATTATTATCTTCTAATAATTGATAACTTGATATTTTTTTTTATTAGGTTGCTGCATTTTTCCATTATCATGACTTTTGTGCAAGGGAGTGTTATGCAGTGACTCAGTGAATCCCGTGGGTTCTGAATATAGTTTTTTTTGCCTTCACTAATTAAGACAAACTCAATTCCCTGTTGATTATTGGTATCAATCCTGTGACCAATCAGTAATCTCTTTGTCTGTCTATTGATTTAGTGGCATAGGGGTCCCAAATATCAAGAGGGCAATCACAGCTAGTAGTTTATTGGATGCGTGACTATTTCTTTAGTAGGACATTTCTTCCACTGGGCACAAGGACCTCTGTAATCCACTTAACGAAGGTCATTGGGAAATAATGTGAAAATTATTTAAGTGAGTTATTAGTTGTTAGGGATATAAGGTTAGGCTATGGAGTAAATAGGGCTGTATATTGGCATCTGGTCTAAGTCATACATTGTATTCTGTATATCAGCACTGCAGTGTTTCAGAATTCACCCAGCCATTTTACACTTTCATAAAAGTTACTGCTTCTGAGTAGTGGAGCTTCTACTGATACCAATAATTTTCATAGGTAAAACCCATTATTAAACATCATTTTCCACAAAACATGTCTCTTGTTGGAGATGATGTTGTATACAATACTATAGAAGTGGAAAAGATATTCTTCAAATTAATAGATAATGATACTGGAAGAAATTCTATAGGCAGGAAAAGTGAATTTGTACCTCAAATATATATCTAATCCACTGAGGGCAAATCACTGCCCTGTCTGTGGTAGAAAGTTTAGTGTAACCCATTTACCACTGGGTGGTTTCCTGTTCCTTCTGGAAAATGATGTTATATTGAAAAGCTCAGTTTTGTCCTATGCTCTTGACAAGTTAAGCACTCAGCAGTGTCAGAATCCAGAATTTTTAGTGAGGAAAACTCTGTATTATTAAGTCTCTGCAGATGTTTCATCATTGCTACCATGGCTTCTTGGTACTCTAGGTCCGTGAAATAAGCCCCAGTGTAGCAGAGGAGTAAGGCTAACTGACATTCATAGGACAAGGCATGTAGTTGAGAGATTACCCTTTAATAAATACCTTCTTGTGTACATTTTAAGAATAAATTACATCTTTATGCACTCACATCCTATTCTAGGGAGTCATAGACATACATGTCCCCAAGATTCTTGTCATTTTTTTCAATCTCTGTTTTCCCAAGTTCCTGACCACCTGGCCAAATCTATTAGCTTCTAACCCCAAATCAATGTATATTTAAATCTTAGACAATCTCTAGTTCTACATATAGGAGGCCCAGGATGTACTGCTCCAAGTTCTTCCCAAAAAAAGGATTTCTTGGGGCACCTAGGTGGCTCAGTGGTTGAGGATCTGTCTTTGGCTCAGGTCGAGATCTCACGTCCCACATCAGGCTCCCCACAGGGAGCCTGCTTCTCCTTCTGCCTATGTCTCTGCCTTTCTCTGTGTCTCTAATGAATAAATAAAATCTTTTAAAAAAGGATTTCTCTTTACTACTGTCTTGTGACTATAATACAATATCAAAAGGTTAATACATAAAATATATAAAAGGAACAAGCAGTCTAATACAGAAATTGGCAAAAGATAGAAATTGTGAAGTTGTATTGGTTGTCAGTATTAACAGTAGGAATATATAATGACTTAAAAAACCTCTAAGTATTTCAAAATATGTATCAATGGCATTAAATATTTGTATTTCTATGATTCTGAAGTATTGCAATATCTATATTTCCCCAGAGAGTTAACACCTTTTTACCTATCTTGGTCTCAGGCCCCTGTTCCTAACCTCCTATGTTTGTTATTATAAATATATTTGTACATATATATAAAATACATTTATATACATATGTATGTAAGTATATATTTTATTCCTGAATTTTTCTAGTTAGGTGAAAGAAAGGGGTGACTACTTGTATTTACTTCAATAATTTATTCATACATGCTAAATTTCTTACAAATTACAAAGATTTAACTAATGGTTACTTAGCTTTGCAATTTAATATGGAGAATCACCAATTTAATGAAATGAGGAAATAAATACGTCATTGTATTTCAGAATGCTTTTAGATTAAATGTACATAGATGGAGGCTTCTCTTTAATGTATTTCAAGCATCTATTTTGTAGATGAGAAGGTAGGTGCCTCAGATGTCAGATAAAAATCTTTTGCCAGAAAAAAAAAAAATCTTTTGCCAGTAGACTCTAACTCAAAAGATCATCCTCAAATTGAGAAACACATGATTGTCCAAGTGGAAGTGCTTAGTATATACAATATTAAAAATAACTTTAAGTCACATAAGTAAGTATTCATATTCAGAAAAATTAATTTGGAATATAGTTACAAATATATACCAAACTAACCAATTATGATTTTTATATGCAGACTTTTAAAACAAAAACAATAATAATAATATCAAACATTTGTTACATATTAAACATTTACTATCAAACAATAAGTTATGCATGCAGAGGCTCTATGAGGGAAGTATTATTATTATCACCACTTAAGAAATGAGAACAGTGAGACATGGTGTAACTTGCCTAAATATCATAATTAAAGATGGACTTCAAACCTAGATAATCTACCTCTTTATCTTGCTATGACCCAAAGAGAACTAGAGAAAACCTTGGAAGTATCTGATTGTATTCAACTTTGAACTAATGAAACTGTTTCCTCAATTTCTCATGCAAATCCTTCTTTTGCTCTTCCTTTCTCTTGCTATCATTTCTCTGTTGCTATCAGAATTTCTTACAGTTGATCCACAGTAGTTTCCCCTTATTTGGAGCTTTACTTTCCATGGTTTCAGTTACCCTAGTCTGGTAACCATGATCTGGAAGCAGGTGATCATTCTTCTGAAATTTAATCAGAAGGTCAGTAGTTGCCTAACACTAATTATAGTGCCTAAGTCATTCACCTCACTTCATCTCATCACTTAGCATTTTATCATTTCATCACAAAAAGAAGGGTGAGTACAGTATGGTATTTGAGAGAGCATTCACATTTACTTAACTTTTATTATAATATGTGGTTATAATTGTCCTATGTTCTTATAATTTATTGTTGTTAATCTCTTCTGTGCCTAATTTATAAATTAAACTTTATCATAGGTATATATATATATATATATATATATATATATGTAGGAAAACACATGGTATATATAAGGTTTGGTACTGCAATTTCAGACATCCACTGGGGGCCTTGGTACATACCCTCCATGGGTAAGGGGGTACTACTACACTTGTTATTATCAACTGCTGAGCCACCCAGGGATTCTCTGAGCCACCCAGGGATTCCCGATATAATTACACATTAAAAAGTTTCAATAATGACTAATAAACACTCAGATCAATGGAGCAGACTAGAAATTCTAGAAATTAGTAAAAAAATACCATATAAGGGCAGCCGGGGTGGCTCAGCGGTTCAGTGCTGCCTTTGGCCCAGGGCGTGATCCTGGACACCCAGGATCCAGTCCCACATCGGGCTCCCTGCATGGAGCCTGCTTCTCCCTCTGCCTGTGTCTCTGCCCCCCTCTCTCTCTCTCTCTCATGAATAAATAAATAAAATCTTAAAAAAAAAAACATATGATACATTAAAAGAAAACTGGTCATATAAAAAAATTGTTTACCAAATGGTATTAAGACAAATGGAAAAAATAAAATGTGAGATTTATATTTCCCCTGTTCAAAAGACTGATTTATATTATAGATTATTTCCATGAAGAAACAAACATTGAAATAAAATATAAATTAATCCCTCTTACTAAAGTATAATTAACATGGTGTTTTATTAGCTTCAGTGATTCAACAATTCTATGCATTACTCAGTGCTCATCACAATATGGGTACTCTTAATCCCCTTTGACTATTTCACTCACCTACCCACGTACTTCCCCTCTGGCAATCACCAAGAGCCTAGGTTTTTGTTTGTCTCTGTTTTTCTTTGTTTCTTAAATTCTGCATATGAGTGAAATCATATGGTCTTTCTCTGACTGACTTCTTTGACTTACCATTATACTCTCTAGATACATTCACATAGTTGTAAATGGAAAAATTTCATTCTTTTTTATGGCTGAATAATACTGCATTGTGTATATATCTATATCTATCTATCTATATCACTTCTTTATCCATTCATCTATCAGTGGACATCCCAGTTGCTTTGATATCATGGCTATTGTAAATAATGCTGCAATAAACATACAGGTGCATATGTCTCTTGGAATTAGTGTTTTCATTTTTTTGGGTAAATATCAAGTAGTGGAATTACTGGATCATAAGGTACTACTATTTTTAATTTTTTAAAGTATCTCAGACTATTTTCCACAATGATTGCACCAGTTTGTATTCCCTCCAACAGCAAATGAAAGTTCCTTTCTCTCCTCATCCTTGCCAATACTTATTATTTCTTGTATTTTTGATTTTAGCCATTTTGACAGGTGTGAGGTGATACTTCATTGTGGTTTTGATTTGCATGTCCCTGATTATTAGTTATGATGAGCAACTAATCATATGTCTGTTAGCCATATTCATGTCTTCTTTGATAAAATGTCTATTAATTTCCTCTGTCATTTTAAAACTGGATTATTTGGGGATTTCTTTTGGTGTTGTGTTGTATAAATTCTTTATATACATTGGATATTAATTCCTTCTTAGACACATCATTTGCAAATATCTTCTCCCATTTAATAGGATGCCTCTTTGTTTTCGTTGATGTACAAAATCCTTTTATTCTGGTGTGTCCCAACAGTTTAATTTTGCTTTTCTAGAAAAATATTTCTATACCTGAGTATAATTTCAAAGAAATTACTGCCTCTATTTTCTTCGAGGAATTTTATGGTTTCAAGTCTCAACATTTGGGCCATTAATCCATTTTGAACTTTTTTGTGTGTGTGATGTGAGAAAGCTGTCCAGTTTTCTCAACATTTGTTGAGAGATACTACCTTTTTCCCACTGAATATTCTTACATACTTTATTGTAGATTAACTGACCACAAAAATGTGGACTCTTTATTCTGTTCCAATGATCAATGTGTCTATTTTTGTGCAGTACCGTACTGTTGTGATTACTAGATTTGTAGTGTATTTTGAAATCTGGGATACCTCCAGTTTTTATCTTTTTCAAAATTGCTTTGGTAATTCCTGGTCTTTTGAGGTTTCCATACAAATTTTAGCATTATTTGTTCTTGTTCTGTGAAAATGCCACTGGTATTTAGATAGGAATTGCATTAAATTTAAAAATGCTAAAAAAAAAAATGCTTTGTATGGGAGGTGGAAGACTAGGGTCCCCAAATCACCTGTCCCCACCAACTTACCTAGATAACCTTCAAATCATCCTGAAAATATACAAATTCGGCCTGAGATTTAAAGAGAGAACAGCTGGAATGCTACAGTGAGAAGAGTTCACGCTTCTATCAAGGTAGGAAGATGGGGAAAAAGAAATAAAGAAACAAAAGGCCTCCAAGGGGGAGGGGCCCGCGAGTAGCCGGGCTGAGGCCGGGGCGAGTGTCCCCAGGACAGGAGAGCCCCGTCCCGGAGGAGCAGGAGCTGCACCGACCTTCCCGGGTGCAAAGGGGCTCGCAGGGAGCTGGAGCAGGACCCAGGAGGGCGGGGATGCCCTCGGGCTCCCAGGGACCTAACAGACACCTGCGCCCCGGGAGAGTGCGCCGAGCTCCCCAAGGGCTGCAGCGCGCACGGCGGGACCCGGCGGGACCCGGAGCAGCTCGGAGGGGCTCGGGGGCGGCTCCGCGGAGGGGGCTGCGGGGCGGGAGCAGCTGGGGGGGGTCGGGGGCGGCTCCGCGGAGGGGGCTGCGGGGCGGGAGCGTGAATCCAACAGCGCAGGCCCCGGAGCACAGGGCGCCGGGACACAGCCCAGGATCCGGCCTCCCCCGGGCAGAGGCCAGGAGGGCCCAGGACAGCAAGGACGCTCCTGCCCCAGCTGAGCAGATCAGCGGCCCGGCCCGGAGCCTCCAGGCCCTGCAGACGGAGAGCTCTGGAGCTACTGCGGGGGCTGACTCCAGGGCTCCAGAGCTGGCCCCGCCACTGCGGTTGTTCCTCCAGGGGCCTCACGGGGTAAACAACCCCCACTGAGCCCTGCACCAGGCAGGGGGCTGAGCAGCTCCCCCAAGTGCTAACACCTGAAAATCAGCACAGCAGGCCCCTCCCCCAGAAGACCACCTAGACGGACAAGTTCCAGGGGAAGTCAAGGGACTTAAAGTATACAGAATCAGAAGATACTCCCCCGTGTTTCTTTCTTTTTCTTTTCTTTTTTTTTTTTATTTTTGTGCTTTTTGATTTCTGTTTTCTTCCCCCACCCCTTTTTTCCGTTACTTTCTTTCTATCTCTTTTTCTCTTTCTTTCTTCCCTTTTTCTTTTTCTCTTTTCTTTCCTTCTTTCTCTCCTCTCTTTTTCTCCTTTTCCCAATACAACTTGTTTTTGGCCACTCTGCACTGAGCAAAATGACTAGAAGGAAAACCTCACCTCAAAAGAAAGAATCAGAAGCAGTCCTCTCTCCCACAGAGTTACAACATCTGGATTACAATTCAATGCCAGAAAGCCATTTCAGAAGCACTACTATAAAGGTACTGGTGGCTCTAGAAAAAAGCATAAAGGACTCAAGAGACTTCATGACTGCAGAATTTAGAGCTAATCAGGCAGAAATTAAAAATCAATTGAATGAGATGCAATCCAAACTAGAATTCCTAACGAGGAGGGTTAACGAGGTGGAAGAACGAGTGAGTGACATAGAAGACAAGTTTATGGCAAAGAGGGAAACTGAGGAAAAAAGAGACAATTAAAAGACCATGAGAATAGATTAAGGGATAAATGACAGTCTGAGGAAGAAAAACCTACGTTTAATTGGGGTTCCCGAGGATGCCAAAAGGGACAGAGGTCCAGAATATATATTTGAACAAAACCTAGCTGAAAACTTTCCTAATCTGGGAAGGGAAACAGGCATTCAGATCCAGGAAATAGAGAGATCCCCCCCCCCAAAATCAATAAAAACCGTTCAACACCTCGACATTTGTAGTGAAGCTTGCAAATTCCAAAGATAAAGAGAAGATCCTTAAAGCAGCAAGAGTCAAGAAATCCATGACTTTTATGGGGAGGAGTATTAGGGTAACAGCAGACCTCTCCTGTCACAGAGACCAGGCAGGCCAGAAACGGCTGGCAGGATATATTCAGGGTCCTAAAAGAGAAAAACATGCAACCAAGAATACTTTATCCAGCAAGGCTCTCATTCAGAATGGAAGGAGATGTAAAGAGCTTCCAAGACAGGCAGAAACTGAAAGAATATGTGACCTCCAAACCAGCTCTGCAAGAAATTTTAAGGGGGACTCTTAAAATTCCCCCTTAAGAAGTCGTCCAGTGGAACAATCCACAAAAACAAGGACTGAACAGATAGCATGATGACACTAAACTCATATCTGTCAATAGTAACTCTGAACGTGAATGGGCTTAATGACCCCATCAAAAGCCGCAGGGTGTCAGACTGGATAAAAAAGCAGGACCCATCTATTTTCTGTCTACAACAGACTCATTTTAGACAGAAGGACACCTACAACCTGAAAATAAAAGGTTGGAGAATCATTTACCATTCAAATGGTCCTCAAAAGAAAGCAGGGGTAGCCATCCTTATATCCGATAGACTAAAATTTACCCCGAGGACTATAGTGAGAGATGAAGAGGGACACTATATCATACTCAAAGTATCTATCGAACAAGAGGACTTAACAATCCTCAATATATATGCCCCGAATGTGGGAGCTGCCAAATATTTAAACCAATTAATAACCAAAGTGAAGAAATACTTAGATAATAATACACTTACACTTGGTGACTTCAATCTAGCGCTTTCTACACTCGATAGGTCTTCTAAACACAACATCTCCAAAGAAACGAGAGCTTTAAATGAAGCTGGACCAGCTGGACCATATGGATTTCATAGATATCTACAGAACTTTACATCCAAATTCAACTGAATACACATTCTTCTCAAGTGCACATGGAACTTTCTCCAAATAGACCACATACTGGGTCACAAATCGGGTCTGAACCGATACCAAAAGATTGGGATCGTCCCCTGCATATTCTCAGACCATAATGCCTTGAAATTAGAACTAAATCACAACAAGAAGTTTGGAAGGACCTCAAACACGGGCAGGTTAAGGACCATCCTGCTAAAAGATGAAAGGGTCAACCAGGAAATTAAGGAAGAATTAAAAAGATTCATGGAAACTAATGAGAATGAAGATACAACCATTCAAAATCTTTGATGCAGCAAAAGCAGTCCTAAGGGGGAAATACATCGCAATACAAGCATCCATTCAAAAAACTGGAAAGAACTCAAATACAAAAGCTAACCTTACACATAAAGGAGCTAGAGAAAAAACAGCAGATAGATCCTACACCCAGCAGAAGAAGAGAGTTAATTAAAATTCGAGCAGAATTCAATGAAATCGAGACCAGAAGAACTGTGGAACAGATCAACCAAACCAGGAGTTGGTTCTTTGAAAGAATTAATAAGATAGATAAACCATTAGCCAGCCTTATTAAAAAGAAGAGAGAGAAGACTCCAATTAATAAAATCATGATTGAGAAAAGAAAGATCACTACCAACACCAAGGAAATACAAACGATTTTAAAAACATATTATGAACAGCTATATGCCAATATATTAGGCAATCTAGAAGAAATGGACACATTGCTGGAAAGCCACAAACTACCAAAACTGGAACAGGAAGAAATAGAAAACCTGAACAGGCCAATAACCAGGGAGGAAATTGAAGCAGTCATCAAAACCCTCCCAAGACACAAGAGTCCAGGGCCAGCAGGCTTCCCTGGGGAATTCTATCAAACGTTTAAAGAAGAAACTATACCTATTCTACTAAAGCTGTTTGGAAAGAGAGAGAGATGGAGTACTTCCAAATTCGTTCTATGAGGCCAGCATCACCTTAATTCCAAAACCAGACAAAGACCCCACCAAAGAGGAGAATTACAGACCAATATCCCTGATGAACATGGATGCAAAAATTCTCAACAAGATACTAGCCAATAGGATCCAACAGTACCTTAAGAAAATTATTCACCATGACCCAGTAGGATTTATCCCTGGGACACAAGGCTGGTTCAAACTCATAAAACAATCAGTGTGATTCATCATATCAGCAAGAGAGAAACCAAGAACCATATGATCCTCTCATTAGATGCAGAGAAAGCATTTGACAAAATACAGCATCCATTCCTGATCAAAACTCTTCAGAGTGCAGGGATAGAGGGAACATTCCTCAACATCTTAAAAGCCATCTACGAAAAGCCCACAGCAAATATCATTCTCAATGGGGAAGCACTGGGAGCCTTTCCCCTAAGATCAGGAACAAGACAGGGATGTCCACTCTCACCACTGCTATTCAACATAGTACTGGAAGTCCTAGCCTCAGCAATCAGACAACAAAAAGACATTAAAGGCATTCAAATTGGCAAAGAAGAAGTCAAACTCTCCCTCTTCGCCGATAACATGATACTCTACATAGAAAACCCCAAAGCCTCCACCTCAAGATTGCTAGAACTCATACAGCAATTTGGTAGCGTGGCAGGATACAAAATCAATGCCCAGAAGTCAGTGGCATTTCTATACACTAACAATGAGACTGAAGAAAGAGAAATTAAGGCATCAATCCCATTTACAATTGAACCCAAAAGCATAAGATACCTAGGAATAAACCTAACCAAAGAGGTAAAGGATCTATACCCTAAAAACTATAGAACACTTCTGAAAGAAATTGAGGAAGACACAAAGAGATGGAAAAATATTCCATGCTCATGGATTGGCAGAATTAATATTGTGAAAATGTCAATGTTACCCAGGGCTATTTACACGTTTAATGCAATCCCTATCAAAATACCATGGACTTTCTTGAGAGAGTTAGAAAAAATTATTTTAAGATTTGTGTGGAATCAGAAAAGACCCCGAATAGCCGGGGGAATTTTAAAAAAGAAAACCATATCTGGCGGCATCACATGCCAGATTTCAGGTTGTACTACAAAGCTGTGGTCATCAAGACAGTGTGGTACTGGCACAAAAACAGATGAATGGAACAGAATAGAGAACCCAGAAGTGGACCCTGGACTTTATGGTCAACTAATATTCGATAAAGGCGGAAAGACTATCCACTTGAAGAAAGACAGTCTCTTCAATAAATGGTGCTGGGAAAATTGGACATCCACATGCAGAAGAATGAAAGTAGACCACTCTCTTGCACCACACACAAAGATAAACTCAAAATGGATGAAAGAACTAAATGTGAGACAAGATTCCATCAAAATCCTAGAGGAGAACACAGGGAACACCCTTTTTGAACTCGACCGCAGTAACTTCTTGCAAGATACATACACAAAGGCAAAAGAAACAAAAGCAAAAATGAACTTTTGGGACTTCATCAAGATAAGAAGCTTTTGCACAGCAAAGGATACAGTCAACAAAACTAAAAGGCAACCTACAGAATGGGAGAAGATATTTGCAAATGACATATCAGATAAAGGGCTAGTTTCCAAGATCTATAAAGAACTTCTTAAACTCAACACTAAAGAAACAAACAATCCAATTGTGCAATGGGCAAAAGACATGAAGAGAAATCTCACAGAGGAAGACATAGACATGGCCAACACGCACATGAGAAAATGCTCTGCATCACTTGCCATCAGGGAAATACAAATCAAAACCACAATGAGATACCACCTCACACCAGTGAGAATGGGGAAAACTAACAAGGCAGGAAACCACAAATGTTGGAGAGGATGCGGAGAAAAGGGAACCCTCTTGCACTTTTGGTGGGAATGTGAACTGGTGCAGTCACTCTGGAAAACTGTGTGGAGGTTCCTCAAAGAGTTAAAAATAGACCTGCCCTACGACCCAGCAATTGCACTGTTGGGGATTTACCCCAAAGATACAGATGCAATGAAACGCTGGGACACCTGCACCCCAATGTTTATAGCAGCAATGTCCACAATAGCCAAACTGTGGAAGAAGCCTCCGTGTCCATCGAAAGATGAATGGATAAAGAAGATGTGGTTTATGTGTACAATGGAATATTCCTCAGCCATTAGAAATGACAAATACCCACCATTTGCTTCAACATGGATGGAACTGGAGGGTATTATGCTGAGTGAAATAAGTCAATCGGAGAAGGACAAACATTATATGGTCTCATTCATTTGGGGAATATAAATAATAGTGAAAGGTAATAGAAGGGAAGGGAGAAGAAATGGGTAGGAAATGTCAGAGAATGAGACAGAACCTAAAGACTCCTAACTTGGGAATCGAACTAGAGGTGGTGGAAGGGGAGGAGGGGGGGATGGGGGTGACTGGGTGACGGGCACTGACGGGCACTTGACGGGATGAGCACTGGGTGTTATTCTGTATGTTGTCAAATTGAACACCAATAAAAAATAAATTTATTATTTAAAAAAAGTCTGGGTTTATTTCTGTACTCTTTGTTCTAGTGATCTATGTGTCCATTTTTGTGCCAGTCTGTTCTGATTACTACAGATATGTACTGTTGAGATGTGGAATTACGACACATCCAGTTTTGTTTTTATTTTTCAAGATTGCTTTAATATTCTGGGTCCTTTGTAGTTCCATACAAATTTTAGGATAATATGTCCTAGTTCTGTGAAATGCTGTTCATATTTTGATAGGGATTGCATTAAATCTATAGATTGCTTTATGTAGTGTGGACATTTTAAGAATATTGGTTCTCCTCACTTATGAGTGTGGAATATCATTACTTTGTGTTATCTTCAGTTATTTTTATCAATGCTTTTTGGTTCTTGTAGTACAGGTCTTTCACCTGCTTGGCTAAGTTTATTCCTAGGAATTTTATTCTTTTTGATGCAATTATAACTGGAATTTTTAAAGTTTTTATTCAAATTCCACTTAGTTAACTTAAAGTCCAATATTATGCTGAGTTAAGTAAGTCAATTGGAGAAGGACAATCATTATATGGTTTCACTCATTCGGGGAATATAAAAAATAGTCAAAGGGACTATAGGGGAAAGGAGAGAAAATGAGTGGGAAAAATTAGAGAGTGACAAAACATGAGAGGCTCCTAATTCTGGGAAACAAACAAGGAGTAGTGGAAGGGGAGGTGGGCAGGGGGATGGGGTGACTGGGTGACAGGCACTGAGGGGGGCATTTGATGGGATGATCACTGGGTGTTATACTATATGTTGGCAAATTGAACTTCAATAAAAAATATTTTTAAAAGTCCAATATTAATTTCAAGTGTACAATATAGTGATTTGAGAAACAAAAACAGATGAATATAGAGGAAGGAAAAAAATAGAGGGAAACACCCAACATAGTGTGTTGAAAGAAACACATCAAATTGGCAAAGGAGGGGGGAGGGAAGGAGCCAAGGGATGGACATATTGTCATTTTTTTCTTTTTTTTTTCTTTGAATAAATGTCACTTTTTGAGGCAAAAAAAATTGGCAAAGGAGAATCATATTTTTATTATTTGCAGAGTATATGATTCTCTATATAGAAAACTCAAAAGACAAAAAAATTACTAGAACTGATAAACAAATTCAGTAAAGACACAAGATACAAAATCAATGCACAGAATTCTGTTGCGTTTCTTTTGCAAAATGTATTTATTTATTTGTTTTAGAGAGAGAGAGCCCAAGAGAGATTGCAAGCAAGCAGGGTAGAGGGTAGGGGAGAGAGACAGTATCTCAATTTGACTCCCCAGTGAGTGTGAAGCCTGACACAGGGCTTGATCTCATGACCTTGAGATCATGACCTGAGCCAAAATCAAGAATCACACACTTAACCTGCTCCATTTCTATCCACCAATAATGAAGCATCAGGGAATTGATCCCATTTACAACTGCACTCAAAACCATAAGATACCTAGGAATAAATGTAACCAAAGAGGTAAAATATCTGCACTCTGAAAAACTATAGGACACTTATGAAAGAAATTGAAGATGACACAAAGAAATGGAAAAATATTCCATGCTCATGGATTAGAACAAATATTGTTAAAATGTCTATGCTACCCAAAGCAAGCTATAAGTTTAATGCAATCCCTAATAAAATACCATCAGAATTTTTCACAGAGCTAGAACAAACAATCCTAAAATTTGCTTGGCACTATAAAAGACTCTGAATAGCCAAAGCCATCTTGAAAAAGCAAAGCAAAGCTGGAGGATCACAATTCTGGACTTCAAGTTATATTACAAGGCGGTAGTGATCACAACAGTGTGGTACTGACACAAAATCAAATAGATAAATAAACAGAACAGAAAACCTAAAAATTATTCCAGAACTATATGGTCAATTGATCTTCATCAAAGCAAGAAAGAATATTACTGGGGGAAAGGACCATGTAGTTTTTATTTCCTTTTATATTTCCTGGTTGATCCATTCATTATGTAGTAGCATGTTGTTTAATCTCCATCTATTTGGGATTTTTCCAGATTTTTTTCCTGTGGTTGACTTCCAGTTTTATAGTTTTGTGTTCAAAAAATGTGCATGATATCATTTCAAAGTTTTTGTATTTGTTCAAGCCTGTTTTGTGACCTAATATATTATGGAGAATGGTCCATGTGCAGTTGAAAAGAATGAGTATTCTACTGTTTTAGGATGAAATATTCTGAATATATCTGTTAGATCCACCTGGTCCAGTGTTTCATGCAAAGTCATTGTTTCCTTGTTGGTTTTCTGTTTAGATGATCTGTCTGTTGATGTAAATTGGTGTTAAAGTTTCCTACTATTATTGTATTATTACCAATGATTTCCTTTATGTTTATTATTAATTGTTTTATATACTGGGGTGTTCTCATTTTTGGTGCATACAAATTTGCAATTATTGGATCTTCTTCTTGCATTGTCCTCTTTATATTGTATAGTGTCCTTCTTTGTCTCTCTGTACAGTCTTTGTTTTAATGTCTAGTTTGTCCAATATAAGTATGGCTACTCTGGCTTTCTTTGGACATCTATTTGCATGATAGATATTTCTTCATCCCCTCTCTCAATTTGCAGTTGTTTTTAGGTTAAAAATTAGTCTCTTGAAGGCAGCATATAGGAGAGTCTTGTTTTTTAATCCATTCTGATGCCCTATGTCTTTTGATTGCAACATTTAGTCTATTTATAATCAAAGTGATTACTGATACATATGTATTTATTGCTATTTTATTACTTGTTTTATCATTGTTTCTGGAGATTTTCTCTGATCCCTTCTTGTTCTTGTCACTCCTGGACAATTCTTTCCACTCAAAGAGAACCCTTTAGTATTTCTTGAGGGATGATTTAATGGTCATGAACCTCTTTAGTTTTTGTCTGGGAAACCTTACTCTCTCCTATTCAGAACAATAGCCTTACCGAATAGAATATTCTTGGTTGTGGATTTTTCCCCTTTAGCATGTTGAATATATCATGTCACTGCCTTCTGGCTTGCCAAGTTTTTGTTCAGAAATCTGCAGCTAGCCTAGTAGGTCTTCCCTTGTAAGTTAAGGATTTCTTTCATCTCACTGCTTTTAAGATTTTTTTTTCTTTTTCACTATATTTTGCCAGTTTAATTATAACATGTGTTGGTATTGGCCTGCTTTTATTGATTTTGATGGGAGTTCTTTGTGCTTCCTGGATCTGAATGTCTGTTTCCTTCCCCAGATTAGGTAAGTTTTCAGCTGTGAAATATCAAACATGAAAAATATGAAAATTTTATATTCAAAAATATCGCATCAATTATATTTTTATTACATATTGAAATAATATTTTGGATGTGTTTTTTAAATATTACCAAATATTATTAAATTTGATTTTACTTGTTTATTTTTAATAAAGCTATTATCTATTGTTACATATATGACATATTTCATTGCATTATATTTATGTGCAGTTTTTTATTGTTGGTTATGCCAATTATGTCTATAACAATGTCAATATCTTTGTGATAACTATTTTGACTTTGTAAAAGAAATAAAAATTCCCTTTTAATGTGCTATGGAATTGAATTTAATTACTTAAAAATTATAAGGAATTCCATGCATTAAAATATGTGGGCCTCACACTTTTGAGAAGATTACTTTGTGATTTTTAATTATTCTTTCCACTCTTTTCCTGACATATTTTGCTTATTGGTATTTTTTTCTGAAAGTGCTGATTTCCTCAAGATTTTAGATCTTATTTTCCTGTTGCTAGATGATAGATATGTTGGTTGATAAATAATCATGTTTTATAGAGGAATATAACCTAGCAATTGACTCTTAAATCCTATCCATGTGTTAAAATTAATCCTTTCTAAAATTCGGTAGATATCTTGCGATAATAGCTGATGATTTCTTTTGTCCTACAAACATGTTTAAAACTCTTAAATTCTTTGAAAATATTTTAAAATCTTGGAATTCCTTGCAAATATCTTCATTTCTGGATTGTCTTGAGAATTTTTTTTTTTTTGTCTTGAGAATTTAGATGACTCGGGAACACCAGACCTGCATTTGTAACAGACAGTAAGAGTGACAGCCTTTTTATTTTTAATAAAAATATACTTTACATTTCACTTCATTATTCATGCCACTCCAAACATCACCAGTTCCATTTCACTCACATGACATGTTCAGCCCTGGTAGACATTTGAGTCTACTAGTTGGAGAATAGATTTTGGATTTGAAAGGAAGAAAATTAATTTCAAGCTTTTGCAGCTAATAGCCATGTGAACTTCTAAAATATTCATAATCTCTCTCAGCTCTACTTCCCTTATTTGTTAAGTGGAAATAAAATACTTACTTCCTAGAAATGTTGTGAGGATTAAAAAAGGTAATATTTGAAAAGTACTTAGTATAATATCTGGCATATTTAATCAGCTTTTAAAAATTATTAGGCATATTTATATTTAATTGGGTAATGTATGTTAAATTGTGAAGTAAATAAGACTAAGGAGTATACCTGTGATGAGCACCAGGTGCTGTATGTAAGTGTTGAATCACTAAATTGTGCACCTGAAAATAATATTATACTGTATATTAACTAACTGGAATCTTAAACTTTTAAAAAATAAGGCTAAATAACTATCCAGTAAAATATTTCAAGTTAATTTTATGTGCTATAATTTTACCATAAATAAAAGTTTAGTTTTAAGTCAACTAATTTGGCAATCTGTTATTATTCCAGTTAAAAATGAGGCAGCCTCAGAACTTCAAGATACAGGAGATCTTCTAGCAATAAATCCATCACTTAATGATCTAATATATCAATTAGATTTAAATAAAGTTAGAGGTAAGTAGAGATTATGATGTTTGGGCAAGAAAAACAGTTTAAGAGTTAACATATTTCAAATCTATAGTTGTAAAATAAATTCAAACATAGGGCAAACTTTTTCAACTTTAATTTTATTCTAATCAATCAATCAATATTTATCTTTAGGTGAATTTGTTATGTGCTCATTAATCCACCAAGCAAGCATTCATTAGTTAATGCTTAATAGATTTATTTTCCCGTTTATGAAACAAAAATATATATAAGATTCTCCCTACATTGTGAATGTTCACAGCAAACTAGATGTTATATATTCTAAAACATAATTTTCATTTCTGACATCATCTTTTCTAATAACAAGATATATTAAAATGGAGCTTTCACAAGATAGGAATAACAAGATGTATTAAAAATGGAGATTTCACAAGATAGGAAATATGGCTGCTTTTTTATCTACTTATCACAAAGTTGGGAAGTTTCTCACAGTGAGAAAAATATGTCAGAACATGTGTAAATAAGTTAGAACATGTGTAAAGCCAGTGTGGCCAGTCGATTAAGTACTTTGCAATAAAATATAAACTGAGTGTTCTGAGACAGTTTTCAAACAACCACAATAAGGCAGACATCAACAAAATAGACTAGGAGGCCCCAAGTTCTTGATCTTAGAAAAAGCATTTTAGGGCAGCCCCAGTGGCGCAGCGGTTTAGTGCTGCCTGCAGCCCAGGGTGTGATCCTGGAGACCTGGGATCGAGTCCCACATCAGGCTCCTGCATGGAGCCTGCTTCTCCCTCCTCCTGTGTCTCTGACTCTCTCTCTCTCTCTCTCTCTATGTCTATCATAAGTAAATAAATAAATAAATATTTTTTTAAAAAAGAGAGAAAAAGTATTTTAAAAAACCCCAGAAACTGTCAAATCCAACTTTGTCAGAACAACGGGAAATAAACAAAGGCTTACAGTAAATAAGAGAATGCCAATTAAGAAAAAAAATCTTCAAAATAGTAAGAAAATTGGGTGAAAGTGTGAAGGAGTGCTCCAACACAAAATCAAACTACAAAGAATAGGAAATCTCCTGGAGCTCAAGGCATTGCTACTAGATCCACCCTACAGGAAACACTAAAGGGAATCTTTTAGGTTGAAGTGATAGGATAATAATAACTTTATGCTATATGAAGAAATAAGCATTTCTAGTAAAGTACATGCCAAATATAAAAGCCAGTATTACTGAAATTGTGGTTTGTACCTCCGCTTCTTATTTTATATAGCATTGTAAAGAAAAAATACACAAAGATAGCCAAATCTATGTCATTGAACATATAATGTATAAAAATAGTTATGACATTAATGTAAAAAAAGAAGGGGATGGAGCTGTATAGGAGTAGTTATTGGATATGGCTGGAGTTAAGTTTGGTGATTGATTGTTATAATTTTAAGAAATTATACATAATCCCCTTGGTAACTAAAAAGAAAATATCTACAGAATATAAACAAAAGGAAATAAAACATATAGACTCTTAAAAAAATCAACTGCACATGATAGAGGTCAGGATCAGAGGAAATGAGGAACAAAAAGCCAAGTCAAAAATGACAGCAATAAATTCTTCCTTATGAGTAATTAAATACAAGTGGATTCAATTCTCCAAACAAAAGGCAGACATTGGCAGAATGGATCAAGAACATTATCCAAATATATTCTGTCCACAAAGGATTCGTTAGATCAATGAAATTGATAAAAACTTAGACTGATGAAAAAAAATGACTCAAATTACTAAAATCAGAATGGAAAGGGGGAATATTAATACCAATTTTACAGGAATAAAAACACTGTAGCACTTTACTTCATTAATTAAATAAAAATCATAATCTCAATAAATAAATGAACTAAAATTTCTTTATTTAGAATTTATATCTTTAAAAATTACAAAAGAGGGATACCTGAGTGGCTCAGCAGTTGAGCATCTGCCTTTGGCTCAGGTCAGGATCCCAGGTCCTGGGACTGAGTCATGTATTGGGCTCCCTACCAGAAGCCTGCTTCTCCCTCTGCCTGTATCTCTGCCTCTCTCTGTGTGTCTCCCATGAATAAATAAAAAATTTAATAAATTTTTTAATACAAAAGACTTTTTTCAACAACCGAACAGTAAATTATTTTCCTTCAATATTTGGCATGAGATATATATATAAATATTATATAGTTATATATAGGTATATATATATAACTATTTCTACTCATTATTGTCCTGGTTATCCTAGCTGTTATAATAAATTAAGAAGAAAAGAAAAGTGTTAAAAATTCAAAGGGAGAAATGAAACTCTCAGTTGCAGACAATATGATAGTGCAGTTACTGCAATCTAAAAGAATCTGCAGTCTACAAAAAAATCTTAGAGTTATCAACTTGATTTATTAAGATTACTGAATATAAAACTATACAAAACACAATTTTATGTGTATGTACTAAGAATACAAAATTTAAAAATCAACATTTTTAGTGTTATGGAATTTATATTAGTATCAAAACAAATGCACTATCTAGGAAGAATTGTTTTTCAAAGATATGTAAGACTTCTACTTTCCAGTCTAACATAGAAAGAACTTGGAAGTCTCACTCCTATACTCAAAACAAGAAAAAGCTGAAAAAACTGAAATCCAACAATCCTTAGCTTCATCAGAGAACTGAAGTCATAGGGCAAACAGTGACTCCCAAGCTATACAGATAGATGAATAGTGAGAATTACATCTTACTGAGAACAACAACCAAAACCGGATCTAGCAACGAGTAGGAAAACGTAAAGTATCATTGAATAATTGCTGGAATCTGAACATGAACTGGATTGATAAAATATTCTAGGACAAAACCTTATATAACATTCCACACTTTTATGAAATTTTCCTCCAGGAGCCCTATCAGGTACTTAGGGTGAATATCAGGGAAAAAAAAAAGTCATGTTTACAGCATTGGCAAGAGAAAAGAGAAAAGAGAGAGAGAGAGAGAGAGAGAGAGAGAGAGAGAGAAGGAGGGCTTGCATAGAAAGAAGTAACAAATTGGTAGATCTTAATTCAGGTATAAAAATAATTACTTGAAATGATGTGGTCTAAATATACCAATCAAAAGATAGATGTCACAATTTATTTTAAAAAGGAACTCAACTATGTGTTGTTTACAAGAAACACACATTAGGGAGCCCTGGGTGGCTCAGTGGTTGAGGGCCTGCCTTTGGCTCAGGGCATGATCTCGGGGTCCCGGGATTGAGTCCCACATCGGGCTCCCTGCATGGGGCCTGCTTCTCCGTCTGCCTGTGTCTCTGTCTCTGTCTCTCTCTGTGTCTCTCATGAATAAATAAATAAAATCTCTTTTAAAAAAAGAAACCTACATTAAATATGAAAACACTTATAGATTGAAAATAGGATGGCAGGATAGGAGGCTCCTGGTGTTCCTTCTCCCAAAGACGCAATAGATATACAAATAAACACAGACCAGATCCCTCTGAGAAAAATCCAAAAATTAATTGACTCCCATACATCAGACAACCAAGAAAATACCCACATTGAAATGATTAGGAAAACTTAAGACAAAATCAATGCAGTAAGTCCCAACCCTGGAATAAGATTTGCAACTTGGAAGGAACTCCCTAAAAAGCAAAGGGCCTGGACCACATACCTAGAAATCAAGTTTTATGTCTGTTAGCCAGGCTCCTGGCTCCCCAATTAGCTTAGACAACCAGACATTCTCAGTATTCAGAAGTCATAGAGGGACAAATCTTAAGAAGACGACACCTATTTTATTTTATTTTATTTTATTTTATTTTATTTTATTTTATTTTATTTTATTTTATTTTATATTTTAGTATAGTCGACACACAGTGTTACATTAGTTTTAGGTATACAATATGATTTTGCAGGTAAAATTTTTTTTGTATATTTTCTTAATGGAGTTCATTTGCCAACATATAGCATAACACCCAGTGCTCATCCCATCAAGTGCCCCCCTCAGTGCCAATCACCCAGTCACCCCATCCCTCCACCCACATTCTCTTCCACTACTCCTTGTTCATTTCCCAGAGTTAGGTGTCTCTCATATTTTGTCACCCTCACTGATAATTCCCACTCATTTTCTCTCCTTTCCCCTTTATTCCCTTTCACTATTTTATATTCCCCAAATGAATGAGACCATATAATGTTTGTCCTTCTCCGATTGCCTTACTTCACTCAGCATAATACCCTCCAGTTCCATCCACGCTGAAGCAAATGCTGCATATTCAAAGTTTCTGATGGCTGAGTAATATTCCATTGTATACATAGACCACATCTTCCTTATCCATTCATCTTTCGATGGGCACCGAGGCTCCTTCCACAGTTTGGCTATTGTGGCCATTGCTGCTAGAAACATCAGGGTGCAGGTGTCCTGCCGTTTCACTGCATCTATATCTTTGAGGTAAATCCCCAGCAGTGCAATTGCTGGGTCATAGGGCAGATCTATTTTTAACTCTTTGAGGAACCTCCACAGAGTTTTCCAGAGTGGCTGTAGCAGTTCACATTCCCACCAGCTGTGCAAGAGGGTTCTCCTTTCTCCACATCCTCTCCAATATTTGTTATTTCCTGTTTTATTAGTTTTCCCCATTCTCACTGGTGTGAGGTGGTATCTAATTGTGGTTTTGATTTGTATTTCCGTGATGGCCAGTGATGCAGAGCATTTTCTCATGTTCTTGTTGGCCATGTCTGTGTCTTCCTCTGTGAAATTTCTGTTCATGTCATTTGCCCATTTCATGATTGAATTGTTTGTTTCTTTGTTGTTGAGTTTACTAAGTTCTTTATAGATCATGGATACTAGCCCTTTACCTGATATGTCATTTGCAAATATCTACTCCCATTCTGTAGGTTGTCTTTTAGTTTTGTTGACTGTCTCTTTTGCTGTGAATAGGCTTTTTATCTTCATCAAGTCCCAATAGTTCATTTTTGCTTTTGTTTCTCTTACCTTTATGAATGTATTTTGCATGGAGTTACTGTGGCCAAATTCAAAACGGGTGTTGCCTGTGTCCTCCTCTAGGATTTTGAAGGCATCTTGTCTCACATTTAGATCTTTCATCCATTTTGAGTTTATCTTTGTGTATGGTGTAAGAGAATGGTATAGTCTCATTCTTCTGCACATAGCAGTCCAATTTTCCTAGCACCATTTATTGAAGAGACTATCCTTTTTCCAGTGGATAGTCTTTCCTGCTTTGTCGAATATTAATTGACCACAGAGTTGAGGGCCCATTTCTGGGTTCTCTATTCTGTTCCATTGATATATGTGTCTGTTTTTGTGCCAGTATCATACTGTCTTGATGATCACAGCTTTGTAGTACAACTTGAAATCCAGCATTGTGATGCCCCCGGCTCTGGTTTTCTTTTTCAGTATTCCCCTGACTATTTGGAGTCTTTTCTGATTCCACACAAATCTTAAAATCATTTGTTCCAACTCTCTGAAAAAAGTCCATGGTATTTTGATAAGGATTGCATTGGATGTGTTCCAATCCATGAGCATGGAATATTTTTCCTTCTTTTTGTGTCTTCCTTAATTTCTTTCAGAAGTGTTATCTAGTTTTTAGGGTATAGATCCTTTACCTCTTTGGTTAGGTTTATTCCTAGGTATCTTATGCTTTTGGGTGCAATTGTAAATGGAATTGACTCCTTAATTTCTCTTTCCTCAGTCTCATTGTTAGTGTATAGAAATGCCACTGACTTCTGGGCATTGGTTTTGTATCCTGCCACGCTGCTGAATCACTGTAGAGCTCTAGCAATCTTGGGGTGGAATTTTTTGGGTTTTTGACGTAAAGTATCATGTCATCTGTGAAGAGGGAGAGTTTGACTTCTTTGCCAATTTGAATGCCTTTTATTTCTTTTTGTTGTCTGATTGCTGAGGCTAGGACTTCTAGTACTATGTTAAATAGTAGTGGTGAGAGTGGACATCCCTATTGTGTTCCTGATCTTAAGAGAAAGGCTCCCAGTGTTTCCCCATTGAGAATGATATTTCCTGTGGGCTTTTCATAGATGGCTTTTAAGATGCTGAGGAACGTTCCCTCTATCCTTACACTCTGAAGAGGTTTGATCAGGAATGGATGCTGTATTTTGTCAAATGCTTTCTCTGCATCTCTTGAGGGGATCATATGGTTCTTGTTTTTTCTCTTGTTGATATGATCTATCATGTGATTGTTTTACGAGTGTTGAACCAGCCTTGCATCCCGGGGATAAATCCCACTTGGTCATGGTGAATAATCTTCTTAATGTATTGTTGGATCCTATTGGCTTGTATCTTGTTGAGAATTTTTGCATCTGTGTTCATCAGGGATATTGGTCTATAATTCTTCTTTTTGGTGGGGTCTTTGTCTGGTTTTGGGATTAAGGTGATGCTAGCCTCATAAAATGAGTTTGGAAGTATTCCGTCCCTTTCTATCTTTTGGGACAGCTTTAGTAGAATAGGTATGGTTTCTTTTTTTTTTAACTTATTTTTTATTGGTGTTCAATTTACTAACATACAGAATAACCCCCAGTGCCCGTCATCCATTCACTCCCACCCCCCGCCCTCCTCCCCTTCTACCACCCCTAGTTCGTTTCCCAGAGTTAGCAGTCTTTACGTTCTGTCTCCCTTTCTGATATTTCCCACACATTTCTTCTCCCTTCCCTTACATTCCCTTTCACTATTATTTATATTCCCCAAATGAATGAGAACATATAATGTTTGTCCTTCTCCGATTGACTTACTTAACTCAGCAAAATACCCTCCAGTTCCATCCACGTTGAAGCAAATGGTGGGTATTTGTCATTTCTAATAGCTGAGTAATATTCCATTGTATACATAAACCACATCTTCTTTATCCACTCGTCTTTCGTTGGACACCGAGGCTCCTTCCACAGTTTGGCTATCGTGGCCATTGCTGCTATAAACATCGGGGTGCAGGTGTCCTGGCGTTTCATTGCATTTGTATCTTTGGGATAAATCCCCAACAGTGCAATTGCTAGGTCGTAGGGCAGGTCTATTTTTAACTCTTTGAGGAACCTCCACACAGTTTTCCAGAGTGGCTGCACCAGTTCACATTCCCACCAACAGTGTAAGAGGGTTCCCTTTTCTCCGCATCCTCTACAACATTTGGTGTTTCCTGTCTTGTTAATTTGCCCCATTCTCACTGGTGTGAGGTGGTATCTCATTGTGGTTTTGATTTGTATTTCCCTGATGGCAAGTGATGCAGAGCATTTTCTCATGTGCGTGTTGGCCATGTCTATGTCTTCCTCTGTGAGATTTCTCTTCATGTCTTTTGCCCATTTCACAATTGGATTGTTTGTTTCTTTAGTGTTGAGTTTAAGAAGTTTTTATAGATCTTGGAAACTAGCCCTTTATCTGATAGGTCATTTGCAAATATCTTCTCCCATTCTGTAGGTTGTCTTTGAGTTTTGTTGACTGTATCCTTTGCTGTGCAAAAGCTTCTTATCTTGATGAAGTCCCAATAGTTCATTTTTGCTTTTTTTTCTTTTGCCTTCGTGGATGTATCTTGCAAGAAGTTACAGTGGCCGAGTTCAAAAAGGGTGTTGCCTGTTCTTCTCTAGGATTTTGATGGAATCTTGTCTCACATTTAGATCTTTCATCCATTTTGAGTTTATCTTTGTGTATGGTGCAAGAGAGTGGTCTAGTTTCATTCTTCTGCATGTGGATGTCCAATTTTCCCAGCACCATTTATTGAAGAAACTGTCTTTCTTCCAATGGATAGTCTTTCCTCCTTTATCGAATATTAGTTGACCATAAAGTTCGGGGTCCACTTCTGGGTTCTCTATTCTGTTCCACTGATCTATGTGTCTGTTTTTGTGCCAGTACCACACTGTCTTGATGACCACAGCTTTGTAGTACAACCTGAAATCTGGCATGTGATGCCGCCAGATATGGTTTTCTTTTTTAAAATTCCCCTGGCTATTCGGGGTCTTTTCTGATTCCACACAAATCTTAAGATAATTTGTTCTAACTCTCTGAAGATAGTCCATGGTATTTTGATAGGGATTGCATTAAACGTGTATATTGCTCTGGGTAACACTGACATTTTCACAATATTAATTCTGCCAATCCATGAGCATGGAATATTTTTCCATCTCTTTGTGTCTTCCTCAATTTTTTTCAGAAGTGTTCTATAGTTTTTAGGGTATATGTCCTTTACATCTTTGGTTAGGTTTATTCCTAGGTATCTTATGCTTTTGGGTGCAATTGTAAATGGGACTGACTCCTTAATTTCTCTTTCTTCAGTCTCATTGTTAGTGTATAGAAATGCCACTGATTTCTGGGCATTGATTTTGTATCCTGCCATGCTACCAAATTGCTGTATGAGTTCTAGCAATCTTGGGGTGGAGACTTTTCGGTTTTCTATGTAGAGTATCATGTCATCGGCGAAGAGGGAGAGTTTGACTTCTTCTTTGACAGTTTGAATGCCTTTAATGTCTTTTTGTTGTCTGATTGCTGAGGCTAGGACTTCCAGGACTATGTTGAATAGCAGTGGTGAGAGTGGACATCCCTGTCTTGTTCCTGATCTTAGGGGAAAGGCTCCCAGTGTTTCCCCATTCAGAATGATATTTGCTGTGGGCTTTTCGTAGATGGCTTTTAAGATGTTGAGGAATGTTCCCTCTATCCCTACACTCTGAAGAGTTTTGATCAGGAATGGACGCTGTATTTTGTCAAATGCTTTCTCTGCATCTAATGAGAGGATCATATGGTTCTTGGTTTTTCTCTTGCTGATATGATGAATCACATTGATTGTTTTATGAGTGTTGAACCAGCCTTGTGTCTTGGGGATAAATCCTACTTGGTCATGGTGAATAATTTTCTTAATGTACTGTTGGATCCTATTGGCCAGTATCTTGTTGAGAATTTTTGCATCCATGTTCATCAGGGGTATTGGTCTGTAATTCTCCCTTTTAGTGGGGTCTTTGTCTGGTTTTGGAATTAAGGTGATGCTGGCCTCATAGAACGAATTTGGAAGTACTCCATCTCTTTCTATCTTTCCAAACATCTTTAGGAGAATAGGTATGGTTTCTTCTTTAAACGTTTGATAAAATTCCCCTGGGAAGCCATCTGGCCCTGGACTCTTGTGTCTTGGGAGGTTTTTGATGACTGCTTCAATTTCCTCCCTGGTTATTGGCCTGTTAATGTTTTCTATTTCTTCCTGTTCCAGTTTTGGTAGTTTGTGGCTTTCCAAGAATGCGTCCATTTCTTCTAGATTGCCTAATTTATTGGCATATAGCTGTTCATAATATGTTTTTAAAATCGTTTGTATTTCCTTGGTGTTGGTAGTGATCTCTCCTTTCTCATTCATGATTTTATTAATTTGAGTCTTCTCTCTCTTCTTTTTAATAAGGCTGGCTAATAGTTTATCTATCTTATTAATTCTTTCAAAGAACCAACTCCTGGTTTGGTTGATCTGTTCCACAGTTCTTCTGGTCTCGATTTCGTTGAGTTCTGCTCGAATCTTTATTAACTCCCTTCTTCTCCTGGGTGTAGGATCTATTTGCTGTTTTTTCTCTAGCTCCTTTATGTGTAAGTTTAGCTTTTGTATTTGAGTTCTTTCCAGTTTTTGAATGGATGCTTGTATTGCGATGTATTTCCCCCTTAGGACTGCTTTTGCTGCATCCCAAAGATTTTGAACGGTTGTATCTTCATTCTCATTAGTTTCCATGAATCTTTTTAATTCTTCCTTAATTTCCTGGTTGACCCTTTCATCTTTTAGCAGGATGGTCCTTAACCTGCCCGTGTTTGAGGTCCTTCCAAACTTCTTGTTGTGATTTAGTTCTAATTTCAAGGCATTATGGTCTGAGAATATGCAGGTGACGATCCCAATCTTTTGGTATCGGTTCAGACCCGATTTGTGACCCAGTATGTGGTCTATTCTGGAGAAAGTTCCATGTGCACTTGAGAAGAATGTGTATTCAGTTGAGTTTCGATGTAAAGTTCTGTAGATATCTGTGAAATCCATCTGGTCCAGTGTATCATTTAAAGCTCTCGTTTCTTTGGAGATGTTGTGCTTAGAAGACCTATCGAGTATAGAAAGAGCTAGATTGAAGTCACCAAGTGTAAGTGTATTATTATCTAAGTATTTCTTCACTTTGGTTAATAATTGATTTATATATTTGGCAGCTCCCACATTCGGGGCATATATATTGAGGATTGTTAAGTCCTCTTGTTGAATAGATCCTTTAAGTATGATATAGTGTCCCTCTTCATCTCTCACTACAGTCTTCAGGGTAAATTTTAGTTTATCTGATAAAAGGATGGCTACCCCTGCTTTCTTTTGAGGACCATTTGAATGGTAAATGGTTCTCCAACCTTTTATTTTCAGGCTGTAGGTGTCCTTCTGTCTAAAATGAGTCTCTTGTAGACAGCAAATAGATGGGTCCTGCTTTTTTATCCAGTCTGAAACCCTGCGCCTTTTGATGGGGTCATTAAGCCCGTTCACATTCAGAGTTACTATTGAGAGATATGAGTTTAGTGTCATCATGATATCTATTCAGTCCTTGTTTTTGTGGACTGTTCCACTGAACTTCTTCTTAAAGGGGAATTTTAAGAGTCCCCCTTAAAATTTCTTGCAGAGCTGGTTTGGAGGTCACATATTCTTTTAGTTACTGCCTGTCTTGGAAGCTCTTTATCTCTCCTTCCATTCTGAATGAGAGCCTTGCTGGATAAAGTATTCTTGGTTGCATGTTCTTCTCATTGAGGACCCTGAATATCCTGCCAGCCGTTTCTGGCCTGCCAGGTCTCTGTGGAGAGGTCTGCTGTTACCCTAATACTCCTCCCCATAAAAGTCAGGGATTTCTTGTCTCTTGCTGCTTTAAGGATCTACTCTTTATCTTTGGAATTTGCAAGCTTCACTATTAAATGTCGAGGTGTTGAACGGTTTTTATTGATTTTAGGGGGGGATCTCTCTATTTCCTGGATCTGAATGCCTGTTTCCCTTCCCAGATTAGGAAAGTTTTCAGCTAGAATTTGTTCAAATACATATTCTGGTCCTCTGTCCCTTTCGGCGCCCTCGGGAACACCAATTAAACCTAAGTTTTTCTTCCTCAGTCTGTCGTTTATTTCCCTTAATCTATCTTCATGGTCTTTCAATTGTCTCTTTTTTCCTCAGTTTCCCTCTTTGCTATCAACTTGTCTTCTAGGTCACTCGCTCATTCTTCCACCTCGTTAACCCTCGTCGTTAGGACTTCTGGTTTAGATTGCATCTCATTCATCTCAATTTCTGCCTGATTAGCTCTAAATTCTGCAGTCATGAAGTCTCTTGAGTCCTTTATGCTTTTTTCTAGAGCCACCAGTAGGTGTATAATAGTGCTTCTGAAATGGCTTTCTGACATTGAATTTTAATCCAGATTTTGTAACTCTGTGTGAGGACTGTTTCTGATTCTTTCTTTTGAGGTGAGGTTTTCCTTCTAGTCATTTTGCTCAGTGCAGAGTGGCCAAAAGCAAGTTGTATTGGGAAAAGGAGAAAAAGAGAGGAGAGAAAGAAGGAAAGAAAAGAGAAAGAGGAAAAAAAGGAAGAAAAAAACGAAAAAAAAAGAAGAAAAAGAGAAAGAAAAAGAAAGAAAGGAGAAAAAAGGGGGGTGGGGGAAGGAAACAAATCAAAAAGCAAAACAAAACAAAACAACAAAAAAAAAAGAAAGAAAGAAAAGAACCACGGGGGAGTATCTTCTGCTTCTGTGTACTTATAATATCTGTCATTTGCAAAAAGTGCCTTGTTGAACTCTCCCAGTATTACTGCATTATTATCTAAGTATGTCTTTTTGGATATTAATTGATTGATATACTTGGCAACTCCCACATTAGGGGCATAAATATTCATGATTGTTTGGTCTTTTTATTGGAGTATGATTAAGTATGATATAGTGTCCCTCTTCATCTCTTACTACAGTCTTTGGGATAAACTTTAATTTATCTGATATGATGATTGCTACCCTTGCTTTCTTTTGAGGACCATTTGAATGATAAATGGTTTTCCAACCTTTCATTTTTAGGCTTTCCATGTCCTTAGGTCTAAAATGAGTCTCCTGTAGACAGCAAATAGATGGGTCTTCCTTTTTCATCCAGTCTGATACCCTGCATCTTTTGATGGGATCATTAAGCCCATTCACATTCAGAGTTACTATTGAAAGATATAAATTTACTGTCATCATAATGCCTATACAGTTCCTGTTTTGTGGATTATTTCTTTGGGCTACCTCTTTCTTTTACAGGGTCCCCCTTAATATTTCTTCCAGAGCTGATTTGGTGATCACATATTATTTCAGTTTCTGCCTATCTTGGAAGTTCTTTATCTCTCCTATTCTGAATGAGAGCCTTGCTGGATAGAGTATTCTTGGCTGCATGTTCTTCTCACTTAGTGCCCCAAATATATCCTGCCAGAGCTTTCTGCCCTGCCAGGTCTCTGTGAAGAGGTCTGCTGTCAACCTAATACTTCCCATAAAGGTTAGGAATCTCTTGTCTCTTGCTGCTTTAAGGATTTTCTCTTTATCTTTGTAATTTGCAAGTTTCACTATTATAGGTCGAGGTGTTGAACAGTTTTTATTGATTTTGGGAGAGGGACCTCTATGTCTACTATATTTGAATGCCTGCTTCCTTTCCAAATTAGGGAAGTTCTCAGCTATGATTTGTTCAAATATACTTTCTTGTCCTCTGTCCCTCTCAGTGCTCTCTGGCACCCCAATTATATATAGATTTTTCCTTCTGAGGCTATAATTTATTTTCCTTAACCTTTCCTCGTGGTCTTTTCATTGTTTTTTCTTTTTCCTCAGAAGTTTTCCTCTTCCTTCCTTGCCATCAACTTGTCTTCTATGTCACCCACTCTTTCTTCTACCTCATTAACCCTTGTCGTTAGGACTTCCAGTTTGGATTGCATCTCATTTAATTGATTTTTAATTTTGGCCTGATTGATCTAAATTCTGCAGTCATGAAGTCTCTTGATTCCTTTATGCTTTTTTCCAGAGCCATCAGTAGCTTTATAATTGTGCTTCTGAATTGGCTTTCTGGCATCGAATTTTAATCCATATTCTGTGACTCTGTGGCAGAGAGTACTGGTTCTACTTTCTTTTGTGGTTAATTCTTCCTTCTAGTCATTTTGCTCAATGCAGAGAGGCTGTATTAGTGGGCAGAGTCAAGAATATCAACCGTAACCCAAATAAATTTCACCCTAGCTGATTCTGCTGAGGTCAGAGACCAGAAATTGAAAATGAAAATCAGAACAAAATAAAGCAAAAGGACCACCTAGTGAAAAACAAATATTAAAATAAAGTAGTAAAAAATAAAAGGCCAAGAATCCCAAAGGAAAAAAAAAAGAAAGGAAAAGGGGAAAGAAAAAAGGGGAGTAGTTACTGGCAGATAGTGGTGGTGACAAAGTTGTAGTGGAGGGAGAATGTAGTCTACTTGAGGTGATCCTCTTGGTTGTGTATGTTAGAAGATACTCAGTCCCAAATTTATATAAATCAGAAATACTTGTAGGAAGCTCCAACATTGACCACCAAAACATAAACAAGATAAAAGAGGGGGGCATAATGGGAATGAGGAATCTCACAGAATGAACCAGCATGGTATACCACTTGGTTCTGGGTGCATGCTTGGTTCTTGGCTCTGGGTCATGTTTTAGAAGGTATTAAATTGTGCCATTGTAGAACAAAATGTGGCAGAGAAAACAAAAAACACAAAGCAAACAAACAAACGTATCTTGTATAGCTCCCAAAATTAAGTTGAGTATGTTGAAGGGAAAATATATCTAGGACCTCTAATTGTAGAAGTATGAAAGACGAAAAGGAAGAATCTTAAAAATGAAGAGGAAGAGGAGGTAAAATATTGTAGTTAAGATGGGAAAAGAGAAAAAAATGGAAATTTACAGTCTAACATAAAAATGAGTTGTACTGGAAAAAGAAAAAAAAGTAGGAGGGATACCCTCTGGTTCTATATATTGTAAATCTCTTGACTTCCCCTGGAGCTTTACAGCGCTGCTGGGTCAAGTACTTGCTCTTCCCCTGTCCTTCCAGCTGGTCTTCTGGGGGAGGGGCCTGATGTGCGGATTCTCAGGTGTGCATTGAGGGAGCTGCCCCGCCCCCTGCTGGGTGCAGGGTCAGGGGGAACTGTTTACCCCGTGAGGCCTCTGTCCCCTGGCAGCCCTGCTCCGTCCCAGGCACAGGGTGACACCAGGAGGGACAACCCCACCGGCGGCGGCCAGGTCTCCCTGGCCCTGGAGGGCGCCCCCCGCCCCCCGCAGTGACTCCCGCCATCTCCCAGTCCGCAGGGGCCCGGATGCTCCCGGGGCAGGAGCGTCCTCGCTGTCCTGGGCCCTCCCCGCCTCGGCCTGTCCCGGGGCAGCGCAGGATCCCGGCTGTGTCCCCGGCGCCCTGGGGTCCGGGGCCTGCGCTGCTGGAGTCGCGCTCCCGGGGAGCCCCCTCCGCCCGGAGCCCCGCCCGACCCCCCGGCTGCTCCCCGAGGCCGCGGGGCGCGCTCCGGCCCTTTACGGAGATGGGCCGGTGTGGGGGGCGCTCTCCCCCGGCGCCCCTCCTCGGTCAGTGACCCCAGGACCTGGAGGTCCCCCCCCGCCCCGGGATCCCGCCCGGGGTCCCTGCTGAGCGCCTTTCCTGGGGAGGAATCCGGGGCGGATTGTAAAGCTCCCGCTGGTCCGGGGCTGGGCTTTCCCGCCGGGAGGCTCCCCGCAGGCCTTAGCCCGGCTCCTCCGGTGCCCCTCCCCACTGATTCTTTTTTTTTTTTTTTTTTAATTTTCTTTTCTGCCTTCCTACCTTCTTAGAAGCAAAAACCCTACTCTCTATAGCGTTCTGGCTGTTCTTCCTTTAAATCTTAGGTCAAATTCGTAGGTTTTCAGGATGGTTTGAAAGTTATCTAGGTAAGTTGGTGGGGCAGGTGCATTGGGGACCCTACTCCTCTACCATCTTGCCCTGCCCCCCCACAAGTAAAATTTTTTTAAAGAGAGAGAAGTCATAAGAGGCGTGGGGAGAGACAGAGAGGGAGAGAGGGAATCTTAAGCAGGCTCCATGTCCAGTGTGGAGCCAGACATGGAGCTTGATCTCACAACCTTGAGATCATACCTGAGCCAAAATCAAGAGTCGGAGGCTTAACTGAGCCACCCAGGTGCCCCATGACCAGGTTATAAATTATTCTATGCTCATCACAAGAGTAGCTACTATCTGCCACAATACAACATTATTACAGTATCATTGACTATATTCCTTATGCTGTGCCTTTTATTCCTGTGACTTATTCATTGCACATCTGGAAGCCTGTACCTTCTTTCCCCCTTTATCCACTTGGGCCATCCTCCATCCTCCTACTCTCTGGCAACCATTAGTTAGTTAGTTAGTTAGTTAGTTAGTTAGTTAGTTAGTTCTCTGTATATGTAGGTCTGATTCTGCTTTTTGTTTGTTTATTTGTTTTACATTCCACATATGTATAAAATCATATGATATTTGTCTTTCTCAATGTGACTTATTTCACTTAGCCTAATATCCTCTAGGTCTATTCATGTTTTGCCAAATGGCACATTCTCATCTTTTATTATGGCTGAATAATATTGAGTAAGATAGATGATGATGATGATGATAGATAGATAGATAGATTATTTCACATCTTTCTTAACCATTTGTCTATCATGGACATTTTGACCATTGTAAATAATGTTGCAGTAAACATAGGGATGCAAATATGTTTTCAAATTAGTTTTGTTTTCTTTGGGTAAATACTCATTAGAAGTATCAGATCACATGGTATTTCTATTTTTAATTTTTTGAGGAACCTCATGCTGTTTCCACAGTGGCTGTACCAGTTTACATTTCCAACAACAGTGTACAAATGTTTCTCTTTCTCTATATCCTTACCAACACTTCTCATTTCTTGAAAAAAGAGTGCCTTTTTAAATAGGTTCATGAACACTTCCCATGGCAATCTCCCTGGGCTCAGTACTAAAGGAGCAAGCAAAAATTCAAGTCTGCTAGTTTCTCTCTGGAGGCGTTTGACTGTGTTCTTTTCCATGTACTTTCTGAGAGTCAAGCTTCTAATCATACTGCATCTCATAGCTAATTAGCATCCTCCTGGAGCCTGAAAGTGCTTGTGGGCATTTTCTGTAACTTCTCCTTCCAGCAGCAACAATAAAACAAAGCCTTTAGCTTCTCCCTAAAAGGAATTTGTCCAAACATCTACTTCTCCAAGTTTTACAGCTGCCACTTGAGGCATGGGCTCCCAAATCACTTATGTCTGAAAACTAACAGTGTTTTGCATTTGTGAGTCCCCTGGGTCCCTGTTAAACTAATTGGTAATCCTCCAGAATCGGGAGTAAGCATGTGGGAACTCCCTGTGACTTCTCATGGCTCATCCCAGGGATAAAACCAAGTCTCCAGCTTCTCCCTAAAAGAAGTTTATACATCTAGCAACTTCTATATCTAAGGGCTTGGCACTCAGATTATATAGTTCTGGGAGCTGATAGGACTTGGCATTTGTGAGTCCCTCAGGACCATAGAGATTAATGATGTAGTCCTATATGGGTACAAAAGCACTCTCAAAACGAGTGGGCAAAAATACGCAACTCCAAGTTTCTCCCTATTAGAAGATAGACTACTTATCTAACATCATGACTTTTCTATCTTCCACCTGATGATTGGGCTTCCACTTAGACTGCATTGATGAGCTAAAATGACAATTAGTGGTAATCCAAGATACATGATTCAGTCTGTGGAAATTTCCAATGTCTTTGTACTGCTGACTAGTTATGACACACCCGAATCTCCTGGGAGCTACTAAGAAGGACAGCAGTTTAAACAAGCTCAGACGTTTGAGAGGCAACCAGAAGAGTGTGCTGGACTGATAGGCAAGGTTCATCTCTTACACAAGACCAGATTCAGATTGTCATCACTGGGAGAGATGGCTGTTTTATCTAATGACCATAAAACAACACAGAAGGTTAAAGAAACTGAAGAAATGAGAATATGTTCTGAACAAAAGAATAAGACAAATATCCCAAAACTGACCCTATGGAAACAGAGACAAGTGATTACTCAACAGGGAATTCAAAATAAAGGCTGCAAATATGGTCACTGATGTCTATAGAGTAATGCATGAAAAAGGTAGGAATTCCAACAGTAATAGAAAAGAACAAAACAGAAATCATATGAATGGATAAAGAAGATGTGGTTTATGTATACAATGGAATATTACTCAGCTATTAGAAATGACAAATACCCACCATTTGCTTCAATGTGGATGGAACTGGAAGGTATTATGCTGAGTGAAGTAAGTCAGTCGGTGAAGGACAAACATTATATGTTCTCATTCATTTGGGGAATATAAATAATAGTGAAAGGGAATATAAGGGAAGGGAGAAGAAATGTGTGGGAAATATCAGAAAGGGAGACAGAACGTAAAGACTGCTAACTCTGGGAAACGAACTAGGGGTGATGGAAGGGGAGAAGGGCGGGGGGTGGGAGTGAATGGGTGACGGGCACTGGGGGTTATTCTGTATGTTAGTAAATTGAACACCAATAAAAAATAAATTAAAAAAATATAAAAAATAAAAAAAAACAGAAATAAAGCTCAAGAGTAAAATAACTGAGTTGAAAAAAATCAATGGAATGACTTAATAATAGACTGAATCTATTTAGAAGAAGAAAGGATCGGTAAACTCAAAGACAACTCAGTGGAAATTATAAATCATAGCAAAAAGGGACTAAAAATGGCTCAAAGGACCTATGGGTCACCATAAAGTGAAACAATATATGTATTAGGAGTAATAAAAGGAGAGGAGAATGAGAAAGGGGCAGAACTTACTTTAACAATAGCTTAAAAATTCCCAAACTTGTGGAAACAAACAGACAACCAGTTACAGGGAGCACAAACAATACCAAGTAAGATGAATACAAAGCAACCCACATTGAGACATATAATTAAATTCTCAAAACTTAAAGAAAAAGAACATATTGAAAGTAGCAAAAGTGACCTGTTACACTCATGAGAACTTCATAAATCTATCAGTGGATTTCCTTCAGCACAAACTCTGCAGCCCAGGAGGAAATTGGACGTTATACTCAAATTGTTAAAAGTGAAAAAAACTGCCAACTAAGAATTTTTTATTCAGTAAAATTGCCCTTCAGAATTGAGAGATTAAAATTTTCCCAGACCTAAAACAACAAGAAAGAAAAGACAAGAAAAGAAAAGCTAAAGTTTAGTTTATCACAATTGGATCCAATTGACAAGAACTAAAGGAGTTCTTTAAGCTGACACAAAAGGATACTAGCTCGTAACATAATGAAAACATATAAAAGTATAACATTCATTGGTAAAAATAAACATATTAAAATAATATTGTAATAGTAATGTGTAAATTCCCTTACCTCTATTATAAAGATTAAGACAAAACTATTAAAATGAATATGGCTGCAGTGATATAGATAAATACTAAAAATGTCGATTGTGACATTAATAAGATAAAATGCAGGAGAGTAAAGATGTAGCATTTTTATATGCACATGGTGGTGAAGAGAATGTAACAATTTTAAGTGTTTATTCCCCCAACATTGGAGCACCTAAATATATAAAGAAAATTTTAATAAAACTAAAGGGAGAAATAGACACCAATACAATAGCAAGAGGCATTAATACTGCACTTTCAACAAGAGATAGATAATCCAGACAAAAAAATCAATAAGGAAATTTTGTACTTGAAATATTTTAAACCAAATAGGCCAATGGGCCTATACAGAACATGCCATTTATATAAAGTAACAGAATACACATTCTTCTCAAGCATACATGGAACATGTTCTAGGATAGATCACATATTATCCCAGAAATCAAATCAAATCCTAACTACAATGCCATGAAACTAGAAATCAGTAACAAGATGAAACCTGAAAAATCCACAAATATGTGGAAATTAAACAACATACTCCTGAACAATACACATATGGGAATAATATGCTTAACTCACTGAAACTGCAGTGTGTAAAAACCTTTCGGAAGTAATGTCTCCTTTGCTTCATATGTAAGTGTTTCTAAACTTTTCTGTTCAAGCATCTGGTCATAGCTGAATTCTTAACTCATTGAAACTAAACTGAACATACATGTAAAATGACATTGGAATAGGCTTGTAAAAGAAAAAGAAAAAGAAATCAAAGGGAAATAAAAAACATTATTGTGGCAAACAAAAAAGGAAGCAACACAAAAAACTTGAGAGTTGAAGGAAAATAAATTAAATTTGTTGCCTCAATAATCAGACAACAAAAAGACATAAAAGGCATCCAAATTGGCAAAGAGGTCAAATTCTCATTCTTCACAGATGACATGATACTCTATATAGAAAACCCAAAAGACTTCACCCAAAGATTGCTAGAACTGACACAGGAATTCAGCAAACTCACAGAATATAAAATCAACACACAGAACTCTATTGGATTTTTATACACTAACAATGAAGCAACAGAAAGAGAAATCAAAGAATTGATCCCATTTTAAAATTGCACCAAAAAAAAAACCGTAAGATTCCTAGGAATATGCTTAACCAAATAATTAAATATCTGTACTCTGAAAATATAGAACACTTATGAAAGAAAACTTAAGAAGACACAAAGAAATGGAAAAACATTCCTTGCTCATAGATTGGAAGAACAAATACTGTTAAAATATCTATGCTACCCAGAGCAATCTATATTCAATGCAATCCCTATCAAAATAACACCAGCATTTTTCACAGAACATACAATTCTAAAATCTGTATGGAATCAGAAAAGATCCTGATTAGCCAAAGGAATGTTGAAAAAAGAAAATCAAAGCTAGAAGTGTTACAATTCCAGATTTCAAGCTGTATTACAAAGCTGTGATCATCAAGATAGTATGGTACTGGCATAAAAACAGACATAGATCAATGGAACAGAATACAGAGCCCATAAATGAACCCTTAACTCTATGGTAAACTCATTTTCAACAAAACAGGAAAGAAAATCCAATGGAAAAAAAGGCAGTCTCTTCAACAAATGGTTTTGGGAAAGCTGGACAGCCACATGCAAGAGAATAAAATTGAATCACTCTCTTACACCATACAAAGATAAATTCAAAGTGCTGAAAGACCCAAATGTGAGACAGGAAACCATCAAAATCCTAGAGGAGAACACAGTCAGTAACCTCTTTGACCTTGGCTGCAGCAACTTCTTGCTAGACACATCTCTAGAGACAAAGGAAACAAAAGCAAAAATGAACTACTGGGACTTCATCAAAATAAAGGCTTTTACAAAAACAGCAAGGAAACAATCAACAAAACTAAAAGACAACCTATGGAATGGGAGAAGATCACAAATGACATATAGGGTAAAAAGTTATTATCCAAAATCTATCAATCTCAACAACTCAAAAACCAAAAATCCAATCAAGAAGGGAGTAGAAGATATGCACGGACATTTCTCCAAAGAAGACATACAAATGGCTAAGAGATACTGGAGAAAATGCTCAATATCACTCAGCATTAGGGAAATAAAATCAAAACCACAATGAGATACCACCTCACAGCAGGCAGAATGGCTAAAATTATCAACTCAGGAAACAACAGATGTTGGTGAGGTTGTCAAGAAAGGGGAACCCTCTTGCACAGTTAGTTTGAATGCAAACTGGTGCAGCCACTCCCAAATAGTATTGAGGTTCCTTAAAAAATTAGAAATAGAACTGTCCTATGACCCAGCAATTTTACTACTAGGAATTTATCCAAAGGATAAAAAAGTGATTTGAAGGGACACATACACCCCTATGTTTATATCAGCAATGTCAAAGGAGCCCAAATGTCCATCAACTGATGAATGGATAAAGAAGATATGGTATGGGATGCCTGGGTTGCTCAGTGGTTGAGCATCTGCCTTTGGCTCAGGGTGTGATCGTGGAGTTCTGGGATCAAGTCCTGCACTGGACTTCCTGCAGGGAGCCTGCTTCTCCTTCTGTCTATGTCTCTTCCTCTCACTCTGTGTCTCTCATGAATAAATAGATAAAATCTTTTAAAATGAAGATATATATACATAGAATGTTACTCAGCCACCAAAAAGAATGAAATCACTCCATTTGCAATGACATGGATGGAACTAGAAAGTATTATGCTAAGCAAAATAAGTCAGAGAAAGACAAATACCATATGATTTCATTCATATGCGGAATTTAAGAAACAAAACAGATGAACATCGGGGAAGGGAAAGAAAAGTAAAATAGGAGGAAAACAGAAAGGGAGGTAAACCATAAGAAACAACTATAGGGAAGAAACTGAGGATTGCTGGAAGGGAGGTGTGGGGGGGGGGAATGGGTAACTGGGTGACAGGCAGTAAAGAGAACACTTGATGTAATGAGCAGTGAGTGTTATATGCAAGTGATGAATCTCTAAATTCTACTCCGGAAACCAATAACACACTATATGTTAACTAAATTGGATTTAAGTAAAAGGAAAAAAAAACACAGAGGAAATCTCCTTGATGTTGGTATCAGCAATATTTTTTTATTTGACATCAAAAGCACAAGCACAAAATAAAAATAAATAAGTAGGACTACATCAAACTAAAAACCTCTTGTATAGCAAATGAAACAATCACAAAAACAATCACAAAATTAAGAAGCAATCTACAAAATAGAAGAAAATGCTTGTAAACTACATATTGAGTAAGAGATTAATATCCAAAATATAATATATAATATAATTCAATGGTAAAATTGCCAACAATTCAATCACAGCCACAGTAATTCAAGGATCTGAACAGATATTTTTCCAAAGGAGACGCAATGAATAGCCAAAGGAGACATGTGAAAAGATGTTTAACATCACTGAAAACCAAGGAAATGGAAATGAAAATCACAATGAAATATCAGCTCACAATTTTTGGAATTGCTATTGTCAAAGACAGGGAATAACGAGTACTGGTGAGAATGTAAAGAAAATGCAACTCTTGTACACTGTTGATTATAATGTAATGTAAATTTGTGCCGTCATTACAGAAAACCATATGGAGGTTTTTTAAAAAATTAAAAAGAGAATTACCATATGGTCACATTTCTGGACTTTTATCTGAAAGAAATGAAATCACTATCGCAAAGAACATTTGTACACCCATTTTTATAATGGCATCATTTACATTAGCCAAGATGTAAATAAGCTAAGTGTACACCACCCATTGATGAATGAATAGATAATGAATAATGAATATATGGAATATAATTTTGACATAAAAAGGAAGGAAATACTGCCTTTTGCAAACATATGGATGAACTGGAGGGCATTTTGAAATAAACCAGACAGAAATAAGCAAATGCTGTACAGCTTGTTTGTAGAATCTAGAAAAGAAATCAAACTCTGAAACAGAGATTGGAATTATGGTTGCCAGGTCCTGGAGTATGTTAAACAAAGAGTGATTGGTCAAAGGGTTCAAACTTTAAGATAGAAGTTAAGGAAATTCTGAGAATTTAATGTACAGCATAGTGATTATATATAATAATACTGTATTGTATATGTGATATTTACTAGGAGAGTAGACCTAAGAACTCTCACTAAAAAACAAGGAAAGAGGGAGGGAGGGAAAGAAGGAAGAAAGGAATGAAGGAAGGGGAAGGGAAGAGAAAGGAAGGAAAGGGGAAGAGGGAAAAAAAGGGAAGGAAGAAAAGACAAAAGAAAAGAAAAGAAAAAAAGCAAGAAAGCAAGAGTCACTATGTGAAAAAAAAAAAGAGTCACTATGTGAGGTCATGGATATGTTAACTTGATTGTGGGAACCATTTTTCAACGTATACATATATCAAATCCTTGTGCTGTACACTTTAAGTATATTACAATTTTGTCAATTACATTTCAATTAACATGAAAAAATGGATATATGCATAAAGAGACACACACAGAAAAGTAAAGGTATGGAGCAAAATGTACAAGAGTAGCTATATTAGTACCAGAAAAAGCAAGGAAAATTACCAGGGATAAATATTAGTATTAAGTAATGATAAAGGGGCCAATTCTCTGAGAAGATATAATATTCATTAATGTGTATATGCCTAAATGTGCATGCGCCCAAATACATAGGCAAAACTGATAGAACTGCAAGGAGAAATAAACACGTACATTTTTATAGTTGGAGATCTCACCACTGTATCAGAAATGAACATAACCAGCAGACAAAAAATCAATAACATAAGTGAATTCAACAACACTATCAATTAACTGTATATTATTGATGTGAATTTGAATATTCATCCAAAAATAGCAGAATACACATTGCTTTCAAACCCACAAGCTATATTCCCAAAGACAGACCACATATTTTCAAAGATAGACCACATTTTTTTAAAGATTTTATTTATTTATTCATGAGATACACAGAGAGAGGCAGAGACAAGCAGAGGGAGAAGCAGGCACCCTGCAGGGAGCCTCAATTCCAGGACCTGGAGATCACGACCTGAGCCAAAGGCAGATGCTCAACCACTAAGCTACCCAGGTGCCCCAGGATAGACCACATTTTAAGAAAGAAATCATATATTAATTTTTTTCTAAAATAGAAATCATACAAATCATGCTCTCAACCCACAATGTAATTAAACTAGAAATCAATAATAGAAAAAAAAGTAGAAAAAAACAATAATAGGCAGGTAGCTGGTCTCAAATGAAACAACACACCTTTAAAGCATACGTTCAAAGAAGAAGTGTCAAAATAAATCTTTAAAACTTGGATTAAAAAAATAATAATAAAAAAATAAAACTTGGATTAAGTGAAAATTAAAATACTATTTATAAAAAAATGTGTGTGACACAACAATGAAGGATTGCTGAGAAGGAAATTGATAGCATTGAATGCATATATTAGAAAATATGAAAGAAAAAATAATCTTTCATCTTAGAAAACAAGAAAAAAGGAATAGAAAAATTGTGATAAGTTAGACTTCCTTAAAATGAATACTTATACTCTATGAAAGACCGTTTTAAGAGGATTAAAAAACATAATACATATTAGGAGAAAATATTTGTGTGAAGCACCTACTTCGTATAGAGGACTTGTGTTTGAAATATATAAAAATGATTAAATTGAATGTTAAATAAAAACCCCATTTTAAAACAATCAAAAGATATGAACAGCCACCTCTTCAGAGAAGATACAAGATTGCAAATAAGCACGAATTATCCTGTCATTAGGACATTGCAAGTGAAAACAACAATGAGATATCTAATGAGACACACCTATGAGAATGGCTAATCCAAAATTCTGACAATGCAAAATGTTATACCCACTTGGGAAGACAGTTTGGCATTTTTATAAACCACATTATCTTATCATACAATCCAGTAATTGTGCTCTGAAATATTTACCCAAATGAGTTGAAATTTTATAACCATGCAATAACCTGCATATGAATATTATAGGAGATTTATGTATTATTGCTCCATATCAGAAGCAATGAAGATGTTTTCCAATAGGTGAATAGATTAACAACCTGTGGCACATCCATATAATGGCATATTTTCAGCAATAAAATGAAATGGGCTATCAAGCCACGAAAAGACAGAAGAAATTTAAGGGAATATTGCTAAGTGACAGAAGCCAGTTTTGAAAACAGCTGTATGATTTCAACTATATATTACTCTGGAAGAAGGCAAAACTATACAGACAGTATAAATACCAAGAGTTGACAGGGGTTCAGAATGAGGAATTAGGGAGAGTTGGAGCACAAGGAATTTTCAGGGTGCTGAAGCTATTTTGCATAATACTATAGTGGCAAGCATTTGTCAGTATCCATAGAACTGTAGAACAGGAGAACATAACCATGGGTATTATTAGTGATTCATCAACATGGATTCATCAGTTGTAACAAATATATCATCTAATACAAAATGTTAATAATAGGGGAAATTGTATGTGAGGAGAAAGAAGTATTTGGGAACTCTGTAGTTTCTGAATTATCCTAATTTGCTCTAGGGAAAAAAACTATTAAAAATTTCAAAAAGATTACAAAAATACTAATTCAAACGGATACATGCACTCTGATGTTTATAGCAATATTATCTATAATAGCCAAATTATGGAAACATCCCAAATGGCAATGGATTAATGAATGGATAAAGAACATATGGGATATAATGTTTATATATATATATATATATATATATATATATATATATATATATAATGGAATATTATTCAGCCATAGAAAATGAAATTTTGACATTTGCAACAAAATGTGTGGAACTAGAGTATATTATGCTAAGCAAAATAAGTTAGAGAAAGACAAATACCATATGATTATACTCATATATGGAATTGAAGAAATAACAAAAAATCATATGGAAAATAAGAAGGAGAGGCAAATCAAGATATAGACTCTTAACTGTAGAGAACAAACTGAGAGGAAGTGGGTGGAGGAAGGGTTAAATAGGTGATGGGGACTAAGGAGGGCACTTGTGATGATCAGCAGGTGTTGTATGTAAGTGATGAATCACTAAATTCTATACCTGAAACTAATATTACAGTTGTATGTTAACCAACTGCAATTTAAATAAAAACTTAGAAAAAAATCTAGCAATAATTTCTTCTGAAAATTGATAAGGTGATTTTAAAATTTATATAGCAATGCATAGGGCCAAAATAGAAGCTTAACAAAAAAAGAATACATTTAAAGATCAGAAATTTAAAAAAATAAACATCAGAAATTACTTATATTATTAATAAAACAGGTTTTATTATAAAAATACAATAATCTGAAATACTATAATACTGGTTCAGTAATAGATAAATAGACAAATGGAACAAATTATTGTCAGAAACAGATTCAAATACAATGATGACAAAGGAGAAACCATACAATGAAAGAGAAAATTCTTTTTCATATTGTAAAACAATAGGACTTCTAGAAAATCCTATAGGAAAATATGTTTCTATTTTTGGATTAGATATTTTTAAAACAGACTACAATAAACACTATAAGTGTAAATGTATTAAAGTTGGACTTAGTGTTCAGAATTATGTCCATCAGTAAGATATTTAAAAAGCAAATGACAGAGTAGATTTGCAACTCAAATAATCAACAAAGCTTCCATTAGAATATTTTAAGGATTGTTAATATGGCATTAAGAAATAAATTGGAAATTCAATACAGGATTAAGCAAGAGTTTTTGTGATTTTTTAATAAATTAATTTTTTATTAGTGTTCAATTTACCAACATACAGAATAACACCCTCAAGTGTTATTGAGTGCTCATCCCCTCAAGTGCCCCCCTCAGTGCCCATCACCCATTCACCCCCACCCCCCACCTTCCTCCCCTTCCACCACCCATAGTTCGTTTCCCAGAGTTAGCAGTCTTTACGTTCTGTCTCCCTTTCTGATATTTCCCACACATTTCTTCTCCCTTCCCTTATATTCCCTTTCACTATTATTTATATTCCCCAAATGAATGAGAACATATAATGTTTGTCCTTATCTGACTGACTTACTTCACTCAGCATAATACCCTCCAGTTCCATCCATGTTGAAGCAAATGGTGGGTATTTGTCATTTCTAATAGCTGAGGAATATTCCATTGTATACATAAACCACATCTTCTTTATCCATTCATCTTTCGTGGGACACCGAGGCTCCTTCCACAGTTTGGCTATCGTGGCCATTGCTGCTATAAACATCAGGGTGCAGGTGTCCCGGCATTTCATTGCATTTGTATCTTTGGGGTAAATCCCCAGCAGTGCAATTGCTGGGTCGTAGGGCAGGTCTATTTTTAACTCTTTGAGGAACCTCCACACAGTTTTCCAGAGTGGCTGCACCAGTTCACATTCCCACCAACAGTGCAAGAAGGTTCCCCTTTCTCCACATCCTCTCCAACATTTGGTGTTTCCTGTCTTGTTAATTTTCCCCATTCTCACTGGTGTGAGGTGGTATCTCATTGTGGTTTTGATTTGTATTTCCCTGATGGCAAGTGATGCAGAGCATTTTCTCATATGCATGTTGGCCATGTCTATGTCTTCCTCTGTGAGATTTCTGTTCATGTCTTTTGCCCATTTCATGATTGGATTGTTTGTTTCTTTGGTGTTGAGTTGAATAAGTTCTTTATAGATCTTGGAAACTAGCCCTTTATCTGATATGTCATTTGCAAATATCTTCTCCCATTCTGTAGGTTGTCTTTGAGTTTTGTTGACTGTATCCTTCGCTGTGCAAAAGCTTCTTATCTTGATGAAGTCCCAGTAGTTCATTTTTGCTTTTGTTTCTTTTGCCTTCGTGGATGTATCTTGCAAGAGAAGTTACTGTGGCCGAGTTCAAAAAGGGTGTTGCCTGTGTTCTCCTCTAGGATTTTGATGGAATCTTGTCTCACATTTAGATCTTTCATCCATTTTGAATTTATCTTTGTGTGTGGTGCAAGAGAGTGGTCTAGTTTCATTCTTCTGCATGTGGATGTCCGATTTTCCCAGCACCATTGATTGAAGAGACTGTCTTTCTTCCAATGGATAGTCTTTCCTCCTTTATCGAGTATTACTTGACCATAAAGTTCAGGGTCCACTTCTGGATTCTCTATTCTGTTCCCATGATCTATGTGTCTGTTTTTGTGCCAGTACCACACTGTCTTGATGACCACAGCTTTGTAGTACAACCTGAAATCTGACATTGTGATTCCCCCTGATATGGTTTTCCTTTTTAAAATTCCCCTGGCTATTTGGGGTCTTTTCTGATTCCACACAAATCTTAAAATAATTTTTTCTAACTCTCTGAAGAAGGACCATGGTATTTTGATAGGATTGCAGTAAACGTGTAAATTGCCCTGGGTAACATTGACATTTTCACAACATTAATTCTGCCAATCCATGAGCATGGAATATTTTTCCTTCTCTTTGTGTCTTCCTCAATTTCTTTCAGAAGTGTTCTATAGTTTTTAGGGTATAGATCCTTTACCTCTTTGGTTAGGTTTATTCCTAGGTATCTTATGCTTTTGGGTGCCATTGTAAACGGGATTGATTCCTTAATATCTCTTTCTTCAGTCTCCTTGTTAGTGTATAGAAATGCCACTGATTTCTGGGCATTGATTTTGTATCCTGCCATGCTGCCAAATTGCTGTATGAGTTCTAGCAATCTTGGGGTGGAGGCTTTGGGGTTTTCTATGTAGAGTATCATGTCATTGGTGAAGAGGGAGAGTTTGACTTCTTCTTTGCCAATTTGAATGCCTTTAATGTCTTTTTGTTGTCTGATTGCTGAGGCTAGGACTTCCAGTACTATGTTGAATAGCAGTGGTGAGAGTGGACATCCCTGTCTTGTCCTGATTTTAGGGGAAAGGCTCCCAGTGTTTCCCCATTGAGAATGATATTTGCTGTGGGCTTTTCGTAGATGGCTTTTAAGATGTTGAGGAATGTTCCCTCTATCCCTACACTCTGAAGAGTTTTGATCAGTAATGGATGCTGTATTTTGTCAAATGCTTTCTCTGCATCTAATGAGAGGATCATATGGTTCTTGGTTTTTCTCTTGCTGATATGATGAATCACATTGATTGTTTTACAAGTGTTGTACTGCCTTGTGTCCCGGGGATAAATCCTACTGGGTCATGGTGAATAATTTTCTTAATGTGTTGTTGGATCCTATTGGCTAGTATCTTGTTGAGAATTTTTGCATCCATGTTCATCAGGGATATTGGTCTGAATTCCCCTTTTTGGTGGGGTCTTTGTCTGGTTTTGGAATTAAGGTGATGCTGGCCTCATAGAACGAATTTGGAAGTACTCCATCTCTTTCTCTCTTTCCAAACAGCTTTAGTAGAATAGGTATAGTTTCTTCTTTAAACGTTTGATAGAATTCCCTGGGAAGCCTGCTGGCCCTGGACTCTTGTGTCTTGGGAGGGTTTTGATGACTGCTTCAATTTCCTCCCTGGTTATTGGCCTGTTCAGGTTCTCTATTTCTTCCTGTTCCAGTTTTGGTAGTTTGTGGCTTTCCCGGAATGTGTCCATTTCTTCTAGATTGCCTAATTTATTGGCATATAGCTGTTCATAATATGTTTTAAAATCGTTTGTATTTCCTTGGTGTTGGTAGTGATCTCTCCTTTCTCATTCATGATTTTATTAATTGGAGTCTTCTCTCTCTCTTCTTTTTAATAAGGCTGGCTAATGGTTTATCTATCTTATTAATTCTTTCAAAGAACCAACTCCTGGTTTTGTTGATCTGTTCCACAGTTCATCTGGTCTCGATTTCGTTGAGTTCTGCACGAATCTTAATTAACTCTCTTCTTCTGCTGGGTGTAGGATCTGTTTTTTCTCTAGCTCCTTTATGTGTAAGGTTAGCTTTTGTATTTGAGTTCTTTCCAGTTTTTGAATGGATGCTTGTATTGTGATGTATTTCCCCCTTAGGACTGCTTTTGCTGCATCCCAAAGATTTTGAACGGTTGTATCTTCATTCTCATTAGTTTCCATGAATCTTTTTAATTCTTCCTTAATTTCCTGGTTGACCCTTTCATCTTTTAGCAGGATGGTCCTTAACCTCCACGTGTTTGAGGTCCTTCCAAACTTCTTGTTGTGATTTAGTTCTAATTTCAAGGCATTATGGTCTGAGAATATGCAGGGGATGATCCCAATCTTTTGGTATCGGTTCATACCCGATTTGTGACCCAGTATGTGGTCTATTCTGGAGAAAGTTCCATGTGCACTTGAGAAGAATGTGTATTCAGTTGAGTTTCGATGTAAAGTTCTGTAGATATCTGTGAAATCCATCTGGTCCAGTGTATCATTTAAAGCTCTCATTTCTTTGGAGATGTTGTGCTTAGAAGATCTATCGAGGGTAGAAAGAGCTAGATTGAAGTACCAAGTATAAGTGTATTATTATCTAAATATTTCATCACTTTGGTTATTAATTGGTTTAAATATTTGGCAGATCCCACATTCGGGGCATATATATTGAGGATTGTTAAGTCCTCTTGTTGGATAGATCCTTTAAGTATGATATAGTGTCCCTCTTCATCTCTCACTACAGTCTTCAGGGTAAATTTTAGTCTATCTGATATAAGGATGGCTACCCCTGCTTTCTTTTGAGGACCATTTGAATGGTAAATGGTTCTCCAACCTTTTATTTTCAGGTTGTAGGTGTCCTTCTGTCTAAAATGAATCTCTAGTAGACAGCAAATAGATGGGTCCTGCTTTTTTATCCAGTCTGACACCCTGCGGCTTTTGATGGGGTCATTAAGCCCGTTCACGTTCAGAGTTACTATTGACAGATATGAGTTTAGTTTCATCATGCTATCTGTTCAGTCCTTGTTTTTGTGGATTGTTCCACTGGACAGTCCCCCTTAAAATTTCTTGCAGAGCTGGTTTGGAGGTCACATATTCTTTCAGTTCCTGCCTGTCGTGGAAGCTCTTTATCTCTCCTTCCATTCTGAATGAGAGCCTTGCTGGATAAAGTATTCTTGGTTGCATGTTCTTCTCATTTAGAACCCTGAATATATCCTGCCAGCCATTTCTGGCCTGCGAGGTCTCTGTGGAGAGGTCTGCTGTTACCCTAATATTTCTCCCCATAAAATTCAGGGATTTCTTGTCTCTTGCTGCTTTAAGGATCTTCTCTTTATCTTTGGAATTTGCAAGCTTCACTACAAATGTCGAGGTGTTGAACGGTTTTTATTGATTTTAGTGGGGGGGGGGATCTCTCTATTTCCTGGATCTGAATGTCTGTTTCCCTTCCCAGATTAGGAAAGTTTTCAGCTAGGATTTGTTCAAATACATATTCTGACCCTCTGTCCCTTTCCGCGCCCTCGGGAACCCCAATTAAACGTAGGTTTTTCTTCTTCAGGCTGTCGTTTTTTCCCTTAATCTATCTTCATGGTCTTTTAATTGTTTGTCTCTTTTTACCTCAGTTTCCCTCTTTGCCATCAACTTGTCTTCTATGTTACTCACTCGTTCTTCCACCTCGTTAACCCTTGTCGTTAGGACTTCTAGTTTGGATTGCATCTCATTCAATTGGTTTTTAATTTCTGCCTGATTAGATCTAAATTCTGCAGTCATGAAGTCTCTTGAGTCATTTATGGTTTTTTCTAGAGCCACCAGTAGCTGTATAATAGTGCTTCTGAATTGGCTTTCTGACATTGAATTGTAATCCAGATTTTGTAACTCTGTGGGAGAGAGGACTGTTTCTGATTCTTTTGAGGTGAGGTTTTCCTTCTAGTCATTTTGCTCAGTGCAGAGTGGCCAAAAACAAGTTGTATTGGGAAAAGGAGAAAAAGAGAGGAGGGAAAGAAGGAAAGAAAAGAGGAAAAGAAAAAAGAAAAAAAGGAAGAAAAAAAGGAAAAAAAGAGAAGAAAAAGAGAAATAAAAAGAAAGAAAGGGGAAAAAGGGTGGGGGAAGCAATCAGAAATCAAAAAGAAAAAAAAAACACGGGGGAATATCTTCTGTTTCTGTATACTTCAAGTCTCTTGACTTCCTCTGGAACTTGGCCGTCTAGCTTGTGTTCTGGGGGAGGGGCCTGTTGTGCTGATTTTCAGGTGTTAGCACTTGGGGGAGCTGCTCTGCCCCCTGCCTGGTGCAGGGCTCAGTGGGGTTGTTTCCCCCGTGAGGCCCCAGGAGGAACAACCCCAGTGGCGGCGGCCAGCTCTGGAGCCCTGGAGTCAGCTCCCGCAGTAACCACAGAGCTCTCTGTCTGCAGGGCCTGGAGGCTCCGGGGCGGGGCCGCTGATCTGCTCAGCTCCGTGCCGGAGCGTCCTTGCTGTCCTGGTCCCTCCCGGCCTCTGCCTGTCCCGGGGAGGCCGGATCCTGGGCTGTTCCCGGCGCCCTGTGCTCCGGGGCCTGCACTGTTGGATTCGCGCTCCCGCCCTGCAGCCCCCTCCGCGGAGCCGCCGCCCAAGCCCCTCCGAGCTGCTCCGGGTCCCGCCGTGCCCGCTGCAGCCCTTAGGGAGCTCGGCGCACTCTCCCCGGGCGCAGGTGTCTGTTACTGTCCCAGGGAACCCGAGGGCATCCCTGCCCTCCTGGGTCCTGCTCCAGCTCCCTGCGAGCCCCTTTCCGCCCGGGAAGGTCGGTGCAGCTCCTGCTCCTCCGGGACGGGGCTCTCCTGTCCTGGGGACACTCGCCCCGGCCTCAGCCCGGCTCTTCGCGGGGCCCCTCCCCCTTGGAGGCCTTTTGTTTCTTTATTTCTTTTTTCCATGTCTTCCTACCTTGATAGAAGCACGAACTCTTCTCACTGTAGCATTCCAGCTGTTCTCTCTTTAAATCTCAGGCTGAATTCGTAGATTTTCAGGATGATTTGAAGGTTATCTAGGGAATTCGGTGGCGACAGGTTATTTGGGGACCCCACTCTTCCGCCATCTTGCCCCTCTTCCCTTCTAAGCAAGAGCTTTAAACATGCATTTCACCAAAGAAGTATCTAAGTGACTAATAAACATTTGAAAGATATACACTCATAGTAGTGCATTAGAAAATCGAAATTAAAGACACAAGGATACTATGACATACCATCATTGAGTGTAAGTCTATAAGAATGACAGAATCAAGTCATGATAATGTTGTAGGGCAACTGAAACTTTCAGAACTTGCTGGTAGTAGTGTAAATTAATATACACATTTTGGAAAACTGTTCACTTTTCTACTATTTATTGGGCTTAATGGCTGACTTACCAGAAATTATAGAGACCAAAAAGCAATAGAATGGCCTATTCAAAGTGCTGAAAGAAAAAAATATCAACCAATAATTTTCTTCCTACCAAAACTCTCTCTCTGTAATAAAGGTAAAATAGAGATTCCCAAATATATTTAAGAAAGAAAGAGAAAGAGAGAATGCATTGCTAGTAGTTTGGCTTAATGAGAAATAAAAAGACAATTATTCAGACTAAAAGCAAGTGACCTCACATAGTAATCTGAATTCCCTAAAAAAGAGAATGGGTAAAAAAAATTCTATAAATAAAAAACACAGTATATGTACATATTTCATCACTTTTCCATCTTCATTGATTTGAGAGGTAATCATATAAAACCATATATATATGTTTGTATCATTGGACCTATGACATGTAATGATGTAGTATATTTCACAATAGCAACACAAAGATGGGTAGGAACAGCAATGTATTCAGGTAAAAAAAAAATTTATATCAGATGGTAAATTGAATCCCCAGGAACAAATGAAAGAACCAGAAGTTGTAAATAAGATCAATATAACACATATCATAAGCATATACTTGTTATTTTTTCTTATTCCAGCTTCTTTGAAAGGCTGTGTGAAAAATGCTGGTGCTATTTTGATGGTGATTGCATTAAATGTGTAAATTGTTTTGAGTAATACAGACATTTTAACATTTTCTCTTCCAATCCATGAGCATTGAATTTTTTTCCATTTCTTTGTGTCATCTTCAATTTCTTTCATAAATGTTCTGTAGTATTTGGAGTGCAGGACTTATACATCTTTGGTTTGTGAATCAACCAATATGATGCACCACATTAATAAAAGAAGCAATAAGAACCATATGATCCTCTGAATAGTTGCAGAAAAAGCATTTGACAAAATACACTATCCATTCTTGAAAATCCTCAACCAAGTAGGGATAGAGGGAACATACCTCAATATCATAAAGGCCATATACAAAAACCCACAACTAATTCCATCTTCAATGGGGAAAACTGAAGGCTTTTCCTCTACGGTCAAGAAGAAGACAGGGATGTCTCATCACTGTTCTTTAACATAGTACTGGAAGTCTTAGCCTCATTAGTCAGACAACAAAAAGAAAGAAAAGGCCTCCATATAGGCAAGAAAGAAGTCAAACTTTCATTATTTGCAGATGACATGATACTGTATATAGAACACCTGAAGACCCACCCAAAATTTCTAAAACTTATGCATGAATTCAACAAAGTCACAGGATACAAAATCAGTACAGAAATCTTTTGTACACTAATAATGAAACAGCAGAAATTGAAATCAAGAATCGATCACATTTATTCTTGCACCAAAACCAGCAAGATACCTAGGAATAAACCTAACAGAAGAAGTAAAAGATGGGTACTCTGTTATACACTTTTTAAAAGTAACCAGTGAAGTCCAAGCAGAATATAATTAAAAAAAAAATTTGGAAAGTAGGAGGATAAAAAACGGAGAAAAATGTGATTCTTACTAGACTATAAATTTCTCCAGCACATAACTTTTAATTCCTAATACTTAACCTGATAGTTCATCAGACACTGTTCAAATTTTCTCTTCCTTATTTGAGGATCCTTCGCTTCCTCAATTCAAATGAAAACAAAACCTTCTTGTGTATACCAGTTGGCAGAAGAACCAGAGAAATCAAAATACGTCTACTAATTCTCCCCAGGTTTTTGTTGCTATAGATCTTACTACATTTACAAACTATTGTTACTTAATTACTGAAAACTCATTCCCCTAATCTGACACATTTTATTTTGGCAATGCAGCAGAGATGGCCACCTTTATACAGATTGCAGTGTTGGTACACTTGGATTATAATGCAATCTTTACTATTTATTAACTTAGCCATTTTTCCAAAGAAAGACTTCCACATCTGGATGACTAGTTCATGACATGTTTCTAAATTTAGGTACATGCTGCTAGAACCAACTTGACCACAAAACTTTAGATTCAGTGGTTGACTTTAGGTGACCATTCCTTTTTCAGAATAAACTTGCCTTTAACCATATTCATATATTTTCCCTGTAATGGGATCTATTTGGAATTTTTAAGTCAAGTAAAAACTTTAAAAAATCACATAAAAACTTAAATGAAGATAGACCACCTCTCAATCCTGTACTTCTGCAAATTTAACAGAAGTTAAATTCTAAATCCTCCTTTCAAGCTACAATGTCTACATGCCAAAGGCACCATGGAAGGTACTCCCGCCCCCCTCCAATCCACAGAATATCTTATTATTCATTTCCATTACCAATACCTACTTTTTGTTTTTGTAACTAAATAACAAAATATCCTTGGACTAATCAAAGAATTTATGCTCCCTGGTAATTTTTTTGTGACAATGGAGACAATGATTTGCAATGTAACCTGTGAAGAGAAAAGGTTATGTTTTATATGACTAGATATATCTCAATAGTATCATTATAATTTTAATGTAAATTCAAAAGGTATATTATTATCATAAACTCTCCAGGATATTTTAATTTAGCGTAAGACATAGCATTATGTGGAAAAAAACACTGGTTAAAGGATTATGAGATGTAAGTTTGTGCATCAGTTTTGTCATTATCTGGATACATAGTCTTGGTCAAATCACTAACATATCTAAACCTCAGTATATAGAGGCTTAACAATTGCTAATATCCCTTCCAATAATACACTTTACCAATTCTGCAATACAAATATTTCACTATAATGCTTATTCATTAATAACAAGGCTTAATTAAATAAGTGCTACACACACACATTAAGTTTACCTTATGAAGTGTTTTCATATGTTTATTTCTATAGAAACCAATATAGAACAGTTGAAAGATGCTATTGGACCACATACATTTGTGGAGGAAATGAAAATACAATCAAAAAGTGTCCCTGGTAAGACGAGTTTCGCAAGTCTAATATTTCTAGTTTGTTTACCTTCTTTGCAGTTTAATGAAGATTGGATCTAAATGACAAGAGTAGGGATGCCTGGGTGGCTCAATGGTTGAGAGTCTTCCTTTGGCTCAAAACGTGATCCCGGAGTTCTGGGATCAAGTCCCACATCAGTCTCCTGCATGAAGCCTGTGTCACTGCCCCTCTCTCTATGTCTCTCATGAATAAGTAAATAAAATCTTTAAAAAAATAAATGACAAGAGTAGCTATGTGTTATTATTAAATAGGTAAAATCTTCATGAATACTCTCATAATTCATTATACTCTGATGTTTACTAGAAATAAAAATGTAGCTAGATATTATAGGTTTTAGAAGTCATCCATTTAGATATTAGACCATAAAAATCAAATGCTATAGTGACCTTAGAATATGGGTGATAAAAGTATGTCCAATGCTATTCTATTCATTTTCTACTTCTGGCTTGGAGAGAAAAAATTCCTTCAAATTTTCCAAAGGAGAAAGGCTACCTCACGAATATAATAGTAACAAGAGGAATTTAGGATAGTTGATTCATTAGTTACCATTTCCCTCTGTTTGATGGAAATACCAAACATATTATGGTATCTCAGCTGTAGTAGAGTACATTAGTTGTGTTATATAGTTTAGAGATTATATTACTGCTTTTACTCATATAACAGTGATAGACACACTGCTGATGGACTTCTAGTGTGGTATCAAAGAGGCAGACAGCTTAACAGATATGGAAAGGTACAAAGATAATCCTGTTAAAAACACTGTCATCCAAAGGTTACTGTGTATATATTCTAAGGCTTTGCCCTGTGGGAATAACTGTAAAGGCAAAGATATTTTGAAAAGAACAACATGGAAATTCAGCAGTTGAAAAATATAGTAACTGAAAATTTAAAATTCATTAGAAGTACTCAGTAGATTTATACTGCTAGAAGTAAGAACGAGCAAACATAAAGTACTGAAATACTACGGTAAGAGCAGAGTAATTAGAGCAGAGAATATAATTTAAGATAATGGCTAAAAGAGAATTAGGTGTTATAAATAAAATGATTAATATAGCAACCACTATCCATACATATTTGCTCTTCTTGTTTAAGTTTCTCCATAGGGCCCAAATTTTACTAATGATGAAACAATTATAATTAATTAATTTATATTTGTAGGTGTAGAGGGAGAATAGGACTTTAGAGTAACATACAGAACTCTATATCCAAAATATGATGTAACGTTACTAAATCTCAGAGGAATTTGATGGCATAAATATTAAGTAGATTCGACAATTGTGACTGTGACACATTTCTATGAACAAATTAAAAGCATTGATTAAACATTTAAAATGGGAAAATTGTACACTATATGTTTATTTTTTAAAAAATACTCTCAAGTATCTTATCTTGATGAAGTCCCAATAGTTCATTTTGCTTCTTATCTTGATGAAGTCCCAATAGTTCATTTTTGCTTTTGTTTCTTTTGCCTTTGTGGATGGATCTTGCAAGAAGTTACTGTGGCCGAGTTCAAAAAGGGTGTTGTCTGTGTTCTCCTCTAGGATTTTGATGGAATCTTGTCTCACATTTAGATCTTTCATCCATTTTGAGTTTATCTTAGTGTATGGTGCAAGAGAGTGGTCTAGTTTCATTCTTCTGCGTGTGGATGTCCAATTTTCCCAGCACCATTTATTGAAGAGACTGTCTTTCTTCCAGTGGATAGTCTTTCCTCCTTTATTGAATATTAGTTGACCATAAAGTTGAGGGTCCACTTCTGGATTCTCTATTCTTCATCAAGATAAGAAGCTTTTGCACAGCAAAGGATACAGTCAACAAAACTAAAAGACAACCTACAGAATGGGAGAAGATATTTGCAAATGACGTATCAGATAAAGGGCTAGTTTCCAAGATCTATAAAGAACTTCTTAAACTCAACACCAAAGAAACAAACAATCCAATCATGAAATGGGCAAAAGACATGAACAGAAATCTCACAGAGGAAGAAATAGACACGGCCAACACGCACATGAGAGAATGCTCTGCATCACTTGCCATCAGGGAAATACAAATCAAAACCACAATGAGATACCACCTCACACCAGTGAGAATGGGGAAAATTAACAAGGCAGGAAACCAAAATGTTGGAGAGGATGTGGAGAAAGGGGAACTCTCTTACACTGTTGGTGGGAATGTGAACTGGTGCAGCTACTCTGGAAAACTGTGTGGAGGTTCCTCAAAGAGTTAAAAATAGACCTGCCCTATGACCCAGCAATTGCACTGCTGGGGATTTACCCCAAAGATTCAGAAGCAATGAAACGCTGGGACACCTGCACCCCGATGTTTCTAGCTGCAATGTCCACAATAGCCACACTGTGGAAGGAGCCTCGGTGTCCATCGAAAGATGAATGGATAAAGAAGTTGTGATTTATGTATACAGTGGAATATTACTCAGCCATTAGAAACGGCAAATACCCACCATTTGCTTCAACGTGGATGGAACTGGAGGGTATCATGCTGAGTGAAATAAGTCAATCGGAGAAGGACAAACATTATAGTCTCATTCATTTGGTGAATATAAATAATAGTGAAAGGGAATAGAAGGGAAGGGAGAAGAAATGGGTAGGAAATATCAGAAAGGGAGACAGAACATAAAGACTCCTAACTCTGGGAAACGAAGTAGGGGTGGTGGAAGGGGAGGAGAGTAGGGGTGGGGGTGAATGGGTGACGGGCACTGGGGGGGGGCACTTGACGGGATGAGCACTGGGTGTTATTCTGTATGTTGGCAAATTGAACACCAATAAATAATTAATTTATTATTTTAAAAAAATACTCAAGTAATTCAAGCAACATAGGATTTTTTTTTAAGACTTAAAGCAATGGAAGGATATGGTGAAGGAGGAAATTTATGACTCTTAATATATCATAAACATGTATCTTTTATGCTCCTAGTGTTAAACCCAATGTTAGCAGGGCTATTCTCCTTGGATCTCTGCTTATATAAGAATCCCTTGCTTTCTCAATTCATGTGAGAATTGAGAGTTTTTCTAATTACATCCATTGGAGAAAGACCAGAGGGCTAAAATACATCTGCTAATTCTCTCCAGTTATGTGTTACTATAGCTCATATTACTTTCACAAATGTCATTATTTAATTATTAAAAACCTGTTCTGCTCAATCCAGTTTGTCTTTTGTTTTAGTAAAGATACCTCCTTATCTGATCTCTGCCTCCATTTAGATCACGGTGGCAGTATAATTTTTGCTGTCATGATGGTAGTGAAAACTTTAAAATTCATAGGCTCAGTCATTTCTATAAAGCAAGACTTCTAATCTGTGATGTCTGGATCATGGCAATGTTTCCCACTTCAGTTATATGTATGTTAGAACCAATTTTTGCCCAGGAAACTTTGCCCAGTAGGTAACCTAGTGTCAACAATTCTAGTTATTTCTTTTGCAATGTGAAATTCCTTTAAATAAGTTTCTTTTTATTTTTCTGTCATTAGACCTACGTAATAGTTTCCACATCCAGGAAAAAGTTAAAAATCATATAAAGACTCAAAGGAAAGGGATGCAATGCCAATTCTCATGTTAGTGCAAATTCCCCATTTTGTCCTCCCTAGTTAGAAGGTCTACATGCTAAGAGGAACTTGAGAGAGCACTTCATCTCATTCCATGTTATATGTTATTCTTTTCCACCACTAATGTCTACTTGATTCAAAGTGACATAATGTAATAAAAGGGAGAGCATTAAAATATTCCTGGACAAGTCAAAGAATTTCTGTCTCACAGTAAGGTCTGTGAGTCCAGTGACCATGGCTTATAAATTGACCTGAGAAAAAAATGTTATGTCCTGCCTAACCAGTTATATCCCTATCATATGAATGTGCTTTTAATATGTACATGAAAGTTATACTTAAAGTCAAACACTCTAGGGTGATTTAAATTTGCAAAATACTTTCTGTTTTCTGGGTAAAGCCCTAGATGAAGCATCAGTTTGTGCATCCATTTGGTCATCACCCAGATATGAGACATTTGTCAAGTCACTAAACATCTCTATGCTTCAGTATCTTGAGGCTTACATGTTTACTAACAGCTCTTCAGATTCTAAGGTATTACGTTTCTGTAATCCAGACATATCATTATAATTCTCCTATAATAAGAAATGCTAATTAGAGAAGTACTAGACACACAAACACACATGTGTTAACATTTACCTTACAAAAGTGTTTTGAAACTGTTTATTTCCATAGAGATTGATAGGGAGTCCCTCCCAGGTGCTATTGGAAGAAGTATAATAAAGAGAGAATTCAAGACACAGTTAAAGAGTCATCCTGGTAAGAGCAAAAATATTTCAAATCTATTTAAGGTTTATTTATTCCTTCTGGAATTCAAATTTGGATCTTTAAAGACTATAGAATCTATGTGCTATTATTACACGATAAAACATCTTCATAAAGTCCCTCCTATAATTAGTGGAATTCTAGCAGTTACTAAATGAACAATTAGCCACATATTATAGATTTTGGAACTCATCCATTAAGAATCCTTAAAAATCCTTAAAAATCCATTGCTAAATTGAGCTTGGAATATGCTTGATGGAAGCATTTCAAATGCTGTTCTACTCACTTTCTTTTTTCAGGATAGTTGTTTTGTATTTGCAAAGCAGAAATTCTAGCTTATGAAATGGATAAGAAGAGGAATTTAGCAGGTAGCTACTACATTGGTTATGAATTTTCTCTGTATGATTGAAATATCAAGCAAATTTATAATACCTCAGGTGAAGTAGAAACCTTTAGTTTTGTCATATAGCTCATAGTTTATACCACAGCCTCTTGTCCTGGTGGCAGCGTTTCACACACTTCTTATCAATCCTTGTGTGATACCAAAGGAGGTAGAGAACTTAACAGAGAAACAAAGGAAAGAAACAAAGGGACCCCTTTTAAGAAACTGTCATCCTAAAGTGACTGTGTGCATGTCTAAGTCTTTGCTCTCAGAGAAGCAACATTGCTTTTCACACTGGAGAGAAGGAGACTTTAGTACAATAAAAAAATGGCCCAGACTGATTTCTAGATAAATAATCAGGAAAACAACATTGACCCTCCAAAGTAGAGGGGAACTCAGTATCCAGATTTGCTACAGTATGTTGTCTAGAATGTCCAGTTTTTACCAAAAAGAAAATGTGAGACATGAAAGAAATAGTAAAAGTGTGCACAATATACTAGGAACTTTAAGAAGAAAAGGTTTAAAAAATATTAAGGCATTGAGAGGGTGTTGTGAAGGAGGAAATTGTGGTTCTTACTAAATTATAAATTTCTCTAAGACATATCCTTTTCCACCCAGTTTTTAATCCTATTTTCTGTGAAATATTCTTAATGCCTCCTTGCTTATTTATGAATCTCTGCACACTCATTTCAAATGAACCATTCATTCCTACTTATACTAATTGCAGAAACAACCAGAGAGCCCCAAATATATCTCATAATATCACCATGTTGCATTGCACTGTCATTTTACTTTCACAAAATATCATTATTTATTGAAGCTTGTTCCATCCAATTGTGGTTCTTTTTGCTAAAGATACCCAAGGTGGTTCCCACCTCTTCTTAGGTTGTGGTGAATATATATTTGGGCTCTGAAAGTCATAGTACAACATTTACCAGTTATCTCAGGGATTACAACAAAGCAAGATCCACCTTATGGTGTTAGGTTGATGACAGGTTTCCAACCTCTGACACATGCTCTTTTATAACCAACTTTCATTCGCAAAATATTAGGTACACTATTTGACCCAGTCATGAATACTAATTATCTCCTGTTTGATTTTATGTAAATTCATTTTTAATATCTTTCATGTGTTTTTCCTCTTTTTTGACCTAGTTAGTATTTCCTAAATCCAGCAAATATTAAAATCACATAAGGGCGGCCCAAGTGGCTCAGTGGTTTAGCGCTGCCTTCAGTCCAGGGCCTGATCCTGGAGACCCAGGATCGAGTCCCACGTCAGGCTCCCTGCATGGAGCCTGCTTCTCCTGCCTGTGTCTCTGCCTCTCTGTGTATTCTCATGAATAAATAAATAAAATCTTAAAAATAAGTAAGTAAATAAATAAATAAATAAATAAAATCACATAAAAACTCAAATCAAATGAAATGCAATCTCAATACTTATACCACTGCAAATTCATTCATATTTCTTTCCCCAGCTACAAAGTGTACACATAAAGAGGAACTGAGAGACACTTTTTTTAGACTACAGAATATCTTACCTTTCTACATCACTGATGTCTACTTGACTTATATAACCTAAAAATGGCATAAAAGAGAGTCAAAGAATTGCTGCCTCATAGTAACTTTATCTGCTTTGGGCTTGTGGTTTATAACTTGAACTATGAACAAAAATGTCATCTTCCATCTCAATTGTATATCCTACAGTATGAATGTATTTTTAGCATAAACTTAGAATTATATTATTAACATAAACTTCTCAAGATGATTTAAATTTTTATAAAAAGATAGCATTGTGTAGACAAAGCACTGGTTAAAGAATTATGGGGTGTCAGTTTACGCATCAGTTTTGTTTTCATCTTGATAGGTTTTCTTGATCCAATCCCTAAACATTTCTGAGCCTCATTAGAATGAGGCTTAAATGGTTGCTAAGAGCCTTTCAAATTCTATGAAATCTTTAATTTGCAATTCAGACATTGTATTTTTCTCTTCTATAATAACAAATTCTGATTAAGTTTGTACTACAGACACGCGCGCACACACATACACACACACACACACAGCCATACACTAATGTTTACCTTATAAAGTATTTGGAATTTGTTTGTTTATAGAGACTGATGTAGAACACTTGATATATACTGCTGAAAGAGAAAGAATAATTGATGAAATCAACACACAACTTAAAAGTCACTCTGGTAAGAACAAATATTTTTTAAGTCTAATATTTATGGTTTGTCTTTTGGAGATTTAATTAAGTATGGATCTTTAATGACAACAATGACTATATGTTATTGCATGGGTAAAAATCTTCATGAATTCCCTCTTATAATTAAGTAAAGTCTAGCATTTACTATCAATAGAAAATTAGCTAGACGTTATTAGTTTTAAAATTTATTTTGAAAGTAAGGTATAAAATCCAGTAGCTCTAGTGACCTGGAATATACTTGGTGCTATATTTCTCACTACTATTCTATTCACTTTGTATTGCTGGCTTAGAAAGAAAAGTTCTTTAAATTTGAAAAATCAAAAAAGGCTAGTTCATGAGTTTTATAAGAGCATTATAAAAGTTATTTCATTGGTTACCCAATTACTGTGTGTGTGTGGTACAATATTATATATATATACATATATCTACATATATATATATTGGCATGTGAATTTACATCTCTACGAGAGTAGTTCTTTAGCTATGTTATATAATTCACAGATTACACTTCTGCTTCTAATGCTGGAGTAACACTGTTAGATACATTTCTCTATCTCTCTCTTTTGGGGGACATGCATGCACATGCATGCACACAAATGGGGGAAGGAGTGGGGCAGAGGGAGAGAGAGAGAGAGAGAGAGAATCTTAAGTGGGCTCCATGCTCATTGTGGAGCCTAATGGGGCAGGGCTCAATCTCACAACCCTAAGATCATGACCTGAGCTGAAATCAAGAGTTGGATGCTTAACCAACTGAGCCACTCAGGTGACCCAATACATTTCTCCTAGGTGCAAGAAATATTATAGTCATGAACTTTTTGCAGAATTGATGCCGAAATCTAGAACTTGGAAGTATTGAATCCTCATATACAAGCAACAAAATATGTGTTCTTGGTGAAATTTAAGATTAAGGCAAGATTTCTGAAACTTTACTTTTGAATGCTTTATTTATTTCATTATATCACACTTCTATTTTCATTATATCACATTGAAAAAAAACGTAGCTAAAAATAATCAAATATCAGGGTGCGTGGGTGACTCAGTCAGTTAAGCATCTGCATTTAGCTCAGGTCATGATCCCAGGGTCCTGGGATTGAGCTCTGTATTAGGCTCCCTGCTCAATGGGGAGCCTGCTTCTCCCTCTTCCTCTGCCTGCCACTCTTTCTTCTGTGCTCTCTCTCTGTCAAATAAATAAAATCTTTAAAAAATCAAATATCTTCTCCATTCAGTAGGTTACCTTTAATTTTATTTATTATTTCCTTCACTGTGAAGAATGTTTTTATTTTGATGTAGTCCCAATAGTTTATTTTGCTCTCCCTTGCTTCAGGAGATATATCCAGAAAAATGTTGACTCATCCAATGTCAGAAATGTTACTTCCTAAGCTCTTTTCTAGGATTTTTATGGGTTCAGATCTCACATTTTAGTGTTTAATCCATTTTGAGCTCCATTAGCTATAACATGGATGGAACTACAGAGTATAATGCTAAGTGAAAAAAGTCAGAGAAAAACAAATACCATATGATTTCACGCATGTGGAATTTAAGAAATAAAACAAATGAACAATGGGGGAAAAGAGAAAGAAAAAAAAGAGAGAGAAACAAACCAAATAACAGACTCTTAACTACAGAGAACAAGCTGAACACTTGTCATGATGAACACTGACTATTGTATGGAATTGTTGAATTATTATAGTGTACACCTGGAACTAATACAACACTGTATGTATGTGAACTAAGGGGAATTAAAATAAAATTTTAAGAACATGAATCAGATCAAAAGTATTCACTGAAAGAGCTTATAACTAAGGTGATATAAAAATGAAGTTGTTTGAATCAAGCAGTTAAATTTGTGTTTTACTCTAACAAATGTGATAAATATTGAAGAGTCATTTTTCTATGTCTTTAATTTTCAGACTGTTTTTGTTTAGGTACTTTGAATTACTATTTGCTTCAGTGTTCCTCATTGTTAGGGGTTCTCATCAATTTAAAGTAATAACCTTTGGCACATCTGGCCTTAGTCAATTTAAAATACCATGCCCTTTAAGAACAAAATTAATTTAGTTGATTAATCTATGCTTATTTATTAATTGTGAATTTAAAGTTAAATGCACTAAACAAAATTTAAGAGAAATTGCTAAGAAGAAAAGAAATGAAAGGAGACTGCTGATCAAAGATAGAAATTAATATTCACACCTTTGATTAAAGGTCGAGATTAAGGAGGATGGGATACCTGGCTGCCTTAACAGTTAAGCACCTGCCTTCCGCCCAGGTTATGATCCTGGAGTCCCGGGATCGAGTCCCACATCAAGTCCCACTTCCATGGGCACCTGGGAGAGGAAGACCTGGTGAGCACTGCAGCAGGTAAATGATCACTACCCCAGGGCCTGGGGGCAGAGAGAAGCAGGCTATCCTCCGTTCCCTCCAGGAAGAGCAAAACCAAGGAGTGCACAAGATGGTGAAAGGTTTCCTGCCACCAGAAGCCCTTCAAATTTTACAAATCAGTGCCTCCATGCCCCCCAAGAGAATCTGAGCCAATGTGCATTAAGAGACTGCAGTTCCATACTTGCTGGGAACTCCTGGCTCTAGGGCTGGAGATCGGACCTCACTTTTTCTTTTCTCCTTTCACCCTGGAGAGGCCCAGCCTCCAGGGAACAAAGGTGTCACAGGGGAAAAAGCTCACCCTGAGGACAGCCACCTGGCAAGGTAGGACATCTCCACCCAGACACAGACACCTGAGAATCAGCACAGCAGGCCCCTCCCTCAGAAGACCAGCTGGAAGAACAGGGGAAGAGCAAGTTTACTGACCAAGCAGCACTGGAAAGCTCCAGGACTAATGGAAAATAGCATATAGAACTCAAGCTTTTTTCCTTATGATTTATTGATCTTTCAAGTTAAAAATTTCCAATATTCTTTTTTTCCTGTCTTCACTACAATAATTTATAAACTCTTCATTTTTAACTTTTTTTTTTCCTTTTTGACTGATATTTATACAATTACATGTCATAGATATACTCTTCATTTTTGGCTTCCTTTTAATATATTCAATTTCACTTTGTAGATATATAAGTTTTGGGGTTTTGTTTTGTTTAGTTTTGTAATTTTGGAAGTTAACACCTTCTAACATACACACCAAAATAGACTCAGAACCAAGTGGAGCACAATATTGGTCAACACTGTGAGATTATATTCCCTCTTCCTTCCCATTCTGCCCCCCTCTTTTGTCTTCTTGTTTTTGTTCTGTTGTTGCTGTTGTTTCTATAAATAAGTTTTGCTTTTTTATATAAATTTGAAATTTAGTACCTTCTAACATACAGACCAAAATGCACTCAAAACCAAAAGGATTACCATCTTGGTCCACTCTGTGAGGCTATATTCTCTCTCCCCAACCATTTCCTCCCCTCCTTTTAAAAATTTTTCCTGTTTTTAAAAAAAAAAAAAAAATTTTCCTGTTTTTTAAAATTTGGTTTCCCCTTGAATTGCCTTTCTTTTTTTTCTTTTATTTTCTGGTCTCTGATCTCTTCAGAATTCTCTAGCACATATTTTACATAGGTTATGGTTTATTTTTTTAAAGATTGTATTTATTTATTCATGAGAGACAGAGAGAGAGAGAGAGAGAGAGGCAGAGACAAAGGCAGAGGGAGAAGCAGGCTCTATGCAGGGAGCCTGACATGGGACTTGATCCTGGGTCTCCAGGATCAGGCCCTGGGCTGAAGATGGCGCTTAACTGCTGAGCCACCCAGGCTGCCCTATGGTTGATATTTTTTACTCTACTCACTCATATAGCCATTCTGCACTATACAAAATGATTAGAAGAAAGAATTAACTACAAAAGAAAGTACCAGAAGTAATACTCTTTGCCAAAGATCTAGTGGATATGGATTTAAGTTAGATGTCAGAGATACAATTCAATTACAATTATAAAATTACTGGTGGCTCTTGAGAAAAGCATAAAAGACTCTAGAGATACTCTTACTGCAGAAATGAGATCTAATTAGGCCAAAATTAAAAATATTTTAACTGAGATGCAGTTTAAACTGGATGTTCTAACAGCTAGGGTTAATGAGGTAGAAGAGAGAGTGAGTGATACAGAAGACAAGTTGATGGAAAGGAAGGAAACGGAGAAAAAGAGAAAATAAAAACTAAGAAGGAAGCTGAGGAAAAGAGAGGGGAAAAAAACACCCACAAAGAGAGACTCCAAGAATTAAGTGATAATTTGAGAAAGAATAATATTCATCCTACTGGGATTCCAGAGGTCATGGAGAGAGAAAGGACCAGAAAGTATGTTTGAACAAATCATAGTTGAGAACTTCCCTAATCTGATGAAGGAAACAGGCATTCATATCCAAGAAGTAGAGAGGAAACCCCTATCCCGAAAAACCAAGAAAAAATCAATCAACATCCTGATATATAATAGTGAAGCTTTCAAATTTAAGATATAAAGAGAAAATCTTAAAAGTAGCTCAAGACAAAGATTCCTAACTTATATGAAGAAAAATATCAAATTAACAGCAGGCCCATCCACAGAGACCTGGAAGACCAGAAAGGGCTGGCATGATATATTCAGGGTACTAAACAAGAAAAACATGCAGCCAAGAATATGCTTTCCAGAAATAATATCAGAATAGAAGGAGAGATAAAGAGCTTCCAGGATAGACAGACACTGGAAGAATATGTGACCCCCAAATGGGCTCTGCAAGAAATATTAAGGGAGACCCTGTAAGTGAAGAGGGAGCCCAAAGAAACAATCTGCAGAAACAGGGAATGTATGTAGGTAATACTCTGACACTAAATTAATATCTTTCAAAAGTTACTCTGAATGTGAATGGACTAAATGATCCAATCAAAAGACACAGGGTATCAGATTGAATAAAAAGCAAATTCCATCTATATGCTGTCTACAAGAAACTCATTTTAGACTCAAGGACACCTTCAGATGGAAAATAAGGGAATGGAGAAACATTTACCATGCAAGTGGTCCTCAAAAGAAAGCTGGGGTAACAATCTTCATATCAGATAAATTAGATTTTATACCAAAGACTATACGAAGAGATGAAGAGGGACGCTATATCATACCTAAAGGGTCTATCCAACAAGAAGACCTAACAATCATGAATATTTATGCCCCTGATGTGGGAGCATCCAATTATATCAACCATTTAATAACCAAAGTAGAGAGACACGCAGATAATAATACATTAATAGTAAGAGACTTCAAGATGGTATTTTTATCCAAGGACAGGTTTTCTAAACAGAAGATCAGCAAAGAAACAAGAGCTTTAAATGACACACTGGACCAAATGGATTTCACAGATATGTACAGAACATTTCATCCTAATGCAACTGAATACACATTATTCTCAAGTGCACATGGAATTTTCTCCAGAAAAGACCACATAATGGGTCACAAATCAGGTCTCAACTGATACCAAAAGTTTGGGATTATTCCCTGCATATTTTCAGACCACAATGTATTGAAACTAGAACTCAATCACAAGAAGAAACTTGGAAGGAAAGAAAACTTGGAGGTCAAAGAGCATCCTACTAAAAGATGAATGAGTCAACCAGAAAATTAGAGAAGAATTAAAAAAGATTCATGGAAACTAATGAAAATGAAAACACAATAGTTCCAAATCTTTGGGATACAAAAGGTGGTCCTAAGAGGGAAACACATTTCAATACAAGCCTCCCTCAAAAAAAGAGAGAGAGAGAGAGAGAGAAATCTCAAATACACAAGCTAATCTTAAAGTAATTGGAGAAAGAACAGGAAATAAAGCCTAAAGCAAGGAGAAGAGAGATAATAAAGATTCGAGCAGAACTCAATGAAATAGAGACCAGAAGAACTGTAGAACAGATCAACAAAACCAGGAGCTGGTTCTTTGAAAGAATTAGTAAGATATATAAACCCCTACCCAGCCTTATTAAGAAGAAAAAAGACTTAAACTAATAGACTCACAACTGAAAGAGGAGAGATCACAACCAATACCAAGGAAATACAAATGATTTTTAAAACATGAGCAACCATATGCCAACAAATCAGGCAATCTAGAAGAAATGGATACATTCCTGGAAACCTACTCCTTACCAAGATTGAAACAGGAAGAAATTTAAAAACCCTGAACAGACCAATAATTAGCAAGGAAATTGAAGCAGTCATCAAAAACCTCCTAAGAAACAAGAGTCCAGGGCCAAATGGCTTCCCAGGGGAATTCTACTAAACATTTAAAAAAGAAATAATACCTATGCTACTAAATCTGTTTCAAAGGATAGAAATGGAAGGAATACTTCCAAGCTCATTCTATGAGGCCAGCATTACTTTAATCCCAAAACCAAAGACCCCACTAAAAAAAGAGAACTACAGACCAATATCCCTGATGAACGTGGATGTAAATATTCTCACCAAGACACTAGCCAATGAGATCCAAGAGTACGTTAAAAGGATCATTCACCACGACAAAGTGGGATTTATCCCTGGGATGCAAGAGTGGTTCAACATTTGTAAAACAGAGTGATTAATCCCATCAAAAAAAGAAGAGATGAGAACCATATGATCTTCCCAATAGATGCAGAGAAAGCATTTGAAAAAATACAGAATCCATTCCTGATTAAAACTCTTCAAAGTGTAGGGATAGAGGTAACATTCCTCAATATCTTAAAAGCCATATATATATGAAAAGCCCACAATGAATATCATTCTCAATGGGGAAAAATTGAGAGCTTTTCCCCTGAAGTCAGGCACATTACGGGATGCCCACTCATCACTTTTGTTCAACATAGTCTAGAAGTCCCATCCTCAACAACCAGACAACAAAAAGAAAAGGCATTCAAGTTGGCAAAGAAATCAAACTCTCCCTCTTCACAGATGATATGATACTGTATACAGAAAACCCAAATACTCCACCTCCAAATTGCTAGAATTCATACAGCAATTTGGCAATGTGGCAGGATACAAAATCAATGCACAGAAATCAGTGACATTTCTATACACTAATAATGCGACTGAAGAAGGAGAATTTAAAGAACCAGTCCCATTTCCAATTGCACCCAAACCATAAGATACATAGAAATAAACCTAACCAAAGAGATAAAGGATCTGTACTCTAAAAACTGCAGAACATTTATTAAAGAAATTGAAACACATACAGATGAATAAACATTCCATGCTCGTGGATTGAAAGAATTAATATTGTTAAAATATGTATACTTTAAAGCACTCTACAGTTCAATGTAATCCTTAACAAAACACCATAATCATTTTTTACAGGGCTGGAACAAACAATCCAAACAATTTGTATGGAACAAAAAAAAAAAAAACCCAAATAGCCAAAGGAATGTTAAAAATGAAAACCAAAGCTGGAGGCATCACAGTTCCAGACACAAGCTGTAATCATCAAGACAGTATGGTACTGGCACAAAAACAGACACATAGATCAGTGGAACATAATAAAGAATCCAGAAATGGACCCTCAACTCTATGGTCAACTCATCTTCAACAAACAGGAAAGACTATTCACTGGAAAAAGGACAGTCTCTTCAATAAATGGTGCTGGGCAAATTGGACAACCACATGCAGAAAAATGAAACTGGGCCATTCTCTTATACCATACACAAAGATAAACTCAAAATAGTTGAAGTATCTAAATATGAGATAAGAACCTATCAAAATCCTAGAGGGGAACACAGGCAACAACCTTTTTTACCTTGACCACAGCAACTTCTTGCAAGATACATCCATGAAGGCAAGGGAAACAAAAGCAAAAATGAACTATTGGGACTTCATCAAGATAAAAACTTCTGCACAGCCAAGGAAACAGTCAACAAAACTAAAAGACTACCTAAAGAATGTGAGAGGATATTTGCAAATGACATATCAGATAAAGGGCTAGTATCCAAAATCTATAAAGAACTTATCAAACTCAATACCCAAAAACAAACATTCTAATCATGAAATGGGTAGAAATTTGAAATGAAAAGACATTTCTCCAAAGAAGATATACACATGGCCAACAGACACAAGAAAAAATGTTCCACGTCACTTGCCACCAGGGAAATACAAATCAAAACCACAAATACCACCTCACATTGAGAATGGCTAAAATTAACAAGACAGGAAACAACAAATGTTGGTGAGGATGTGGAGAAAGGGGAACCGTCTTGCACTGCTGGTGGGAATGTGAACTGGTACAGCTGCTCTGGAAAATTGTGTGGAGGTTCCTCAAAGAGTTAAAAATAGACCTGCCCTACGACCCAGCAATTGCACTGCTGGGGATTTACCCCAAAGATACAAATGCAATGAAAAGCTGAGACACCTGGACCCTGATGTTTCTAGCAGCAATGTCCACAATAGCCAAACTGTGGAAGGAGCTATGATGTCCTTCCTCAGATGAATGGCTAAAGAAGATGTAGTATACATATATAGTGGAATACTAAACCATCAGGAAGGATGAATACGTACCATTTACATCGACATGGATGGAACTAGATGGGAGAAAACTTTCTAAAACGGACTTTGACATAATATGATATATCATAGAAATAAAAGTAATAAATGACATTTCCTTTAAAATATTTGGCAAGAGAAAAGAAGGATTATAGTAATGAATGACATCAATATTACAGGAATTTTGTGGGGGGGGTTGTTTTCTTTTGGGTTTTTTTTGTTTGTTTTTTTGTTTGTTTTACCATCTCCCCTTTGGGAAAAAAAAACAATTTGATGATTATCCACAGATGAGAGACACTTTGTTGAAATACAGGAGTCCAGCAAAGAAGTTCTAGAACACTGTTAGAACAACAACAATAAAATCTGAGATTGGATACATTGTGGAAGGTAAAAGGAATAGTTTGATCTTACCTACACTACTCCTTCTGCAGGACAACATACTTCGTGTTCATACTTCAACATACTTCATACTTTCAGGGCTCTCTTGAGCCCTTTTCATCCTGAGATTTCTCCCATGGGAAAAAGTGAGAGCATGTGAGTGAGTACCCAGCTTCTCTAGCTATGTAGGATACCGTTTAAAAGAAAAAAAAAAAAAAGACCCATTTCTCTCTTGGGTCAGCCAGACTGAATCATAAGCTGCATGACCTGAGGGAAGAGAGTGGCTGAGAGAACAGTTGCCAAGGCTCAGAATTGAATGTATAAAAGGGATGTGACTGCTAAGTGTGTCAAGAACTCCATCAGCAGGCCCATACATCTGGTCTGAAAACACTTCACCTGTGGATCCCCTGAAAACTGGCCCACAGTCAACTCCAGTATTCGATGTGTCTCACCCACATAAACTCCACCTTGTGACTGGCTGCCTATGCATGCTCCAACAGCAAGGGTCAGCTTTGACAGACAGTGAACACTCACAGAAAGCTGATCTAGAAGAAACCGTTAACTTGAGCACTCAGTATTGCTATAAGAAAAACAAAAAGGAGGCTCTCAGCATCCAATCTGTCCTTACAGCACAGGAAGAAGGCTTAAGAATTCTGCCACAAAAGAGAACAAGAAGTATGGAGCAGGCATACCCATAGAAAAGGTCTGAAAAAAAAATTAGAATTCCTAACAGGGCTGACAGAAGGAATTTCTCTCTGAAAGCCAGTCAGTAAACCTGGAGAAGGTGACTTTTTTTAATGCAATGATACCATGAAAGAAATACAATAATTTTTCAATAACCCAAAAGAAATGGAGATTTACAATTTAACTGATAAAGAATTCAAAATAACTGTTGTAATGAAGCTCAGTGAGCTACAAGAAAACACAGAAAGATAGCTCAACAAAAGCAGGAAAAGAATACACAAACAAAAAGAAATATTGAATGAAGAGATAGAAATCATAAAGAAAAATCAAAAAGAAATTCCAGAGTTGATAGTGGATCCAGCAGAGGAAAATATATGTAAAGTAGAAGATAATATTGAAATTATACAAAGAAGAGAAAATTAAAAAGAATTAAGACTATAAACTGTGGAACACCAATAATCTAACTAATACATGAATGATTCAATCCCAGAAGAAGAGAAGGAGAAGTGTAGAGCTTATGAAATAATGGCTGAGAACTTCCCAAATATAGGGAGATACTTGAATATCCAAGTTCACAAAGCTAAGAAATCACTGCGAAATTTCAATCCATAACAATATTTGCCAATACACATTATAATAAACCTGTCTAAAATCAAATACAAAGATTTTAAAAGCAACAATAGAAAAATATTTCATACAATGGGAATCCTCTCAGGCATTAGAATCAATCTCTGCAAAAACATTACAAGCCACAAAACAGTGGGAAAATATATTCAAGTGTTGAAAAAACTGCCTAGGCATACATAACATGTTTTATGTTTTTGATGTCATAATTTACGTTTGTAAAAAAAAAAAAGTTAGATCAAGGAATTCAGTAAAGTTGCAGGATGCAAAATTAACATGCAAAAATCAGTAGCATTTGTATACACTAACAACAAATTACCTGAAATAGGAATAAAGAAAATGGGATATCCCTGGGTGGCTCAGCAGTTTAGTGCCTGCCTTTGGCCCAGGCATAGTCCTGGGGTCCCAGGATCAAGTCCCACGTCAGGCTCCCTGCATGGGGCCTGCTTTTCCCTCTGCCTGTGTCTCTGCCCCACCCCTCTGTGTGTGTGTGTGTGTGTGTGTGTGTGTGTGTGTCTCATGAATATATAAATAAAATCTTTGGGAAAAAAAGAGGAATAAAGAAAATGATCCCATTTATAATAGCATTAAAGATTTATTTATTTATTCATGAAAGACATAGAGAGGGAAAGAGAGAGAGGCAGAAACATAGGCAGAGGGAGAAGCAGGCTCCATGCAGGGAGCCAGGTGTGGGACTCGATCCTGGGTCTCCAGGATCAGGCCCTGGGCTTAAGGCGGCGCTAAACCGCTGAGCCACCAGGGCTGCCCAGCATTAAAGATTTAAATACTTAGGAATAAGTTTAACCCAGGAAGTAAAATATATTCATATATTATGCTGAGTGAAATAAGTCAATCGGAGAAGGACAAACATTATATGGTCTCATTCATTTGCGGAATATAAAAAATAGTGAAAGAGAATAAAGGGGAAAGGAGAAAAAATAAGTGGGAAATATCAGAAAGGGAGACAGAACATGAAAGACTCCTAACTCTGGGAAACGAACTAGGGGTGGTGGAAGGGGAGGTGGGCAGGGGGTGGGGGTGACTGGGTGACGGGCGCTGAAGTGGGCACTTGACGGGATGAGCACTGGGTGTTATTCTATATGTTGGCAAATTGAACACCAATAAAAAATAAATTTATAAAAAAATAAAAATAAAAACTACAAAACACCAATGAAATACATTGAAAAAGAAAAAAAATAAATGGGAAAAGTATCCCAAGTTCATGAATTAGAAGAATATTATCAAAATGCCCACACTACCCAAAGCCACCTATAGATTCAATGCAATTCCTATGAAGATTTCAATGGCATTTTTATAGAATCAGGAAAAAGAAACCTAAAATTTATATAGAATCACAAAATACCTTAATAGTCAAACCAATTCTGAAAAAGAACAAAGCTGGGTACATCTCCCCTTCTTATTTCAAGCTATGTTATAAAGATATAGTAACCAAAACAGTTGGTATTAGCATAAAAACAGACACACACACCAATAAAACAGAATTGAGAGCCAAGAAATAAACCCATTCATATATGGCTAACTAATACTTGACAGAGAAGCCAAGAATACTGAAGGACACAGGTGGGGTCAAAGTGAAGGAATAGAAAAAGATATTCCATACAAGTGGAAACCAAATTAGATCAAGGTGGCTATACTTGTATCAGACAAAATAGACTTAAACTCAGAAGTAGTAACAAGAGACAAAAAAGATAATTATATATTGATAAAGGCATGAATTCATCTGGAGGATGTAACAGTGATAAGTTTTTATGAACCCAACATCAGACACCTAAATATATGAAGAAAATACTAATAGATATGAAGGAAGAAATAAACAATAATACAATAATAGTAAATTTCAATACCCTACTTTCAATATCATCCAGACATAGATCATCCAGACAGAAAATCAATAAGGAAATGTTGAACTTGAACAATACTTTAGACCAAATGGACCTAACAGACATATAGAGCATTACATACAACAGCAGCACAATACACATTCTCTTTCTTTTCCAAATGCACACATGCATTCTCCAGGAGAGATATTATGATAGGTCATAAAACATGTCTTAAGATATCTAAGAAGATTGAAATCTTACCAAGTGTTTTTTTCTGACTATAGTAGCATGAAATGAGAAAGCAATAACTGGATAAAAACTGGAAAATTCACAAATATGTGTAAATTAACACACAAACAACCAATAGGACAAAGGATATATAAACTGTAAAATGAAAAAATAACTTGGGACAATTGAAAATAGAAACATAATATACCAAAACTTGATGATGCAAAAGAAGTTCTTATAGGTAAGTTTATAGGAGTAAACATCTACATTAAAAAAAAAGTCAAGTAAACAACTTTTCAACTACCAAAGAAGAAAAAACTTAAGCCCAAATTTAGCACAAATAAGGAAATAGCAAAGACCAGACTGGAAATAAAAACAGAAAAATAATAAAAAGGTCAGCAATGATAAAAGGCGTTTGGGTTTTTTTTTAAGACTTTATTTATTTATTCATGAGAGACACAGAGAGAGAGAGAGAGAGAGAGAGGCAGAAACATAGGCAGAGGAAGAAACAGGCTCCCTGTGGGAAGCCCGGTGCAGGACTCGATCCCAGGACCTCAGAATCACAACCTAAGCCAAAGGCAGACACTCAACCATTAAGCCATCCAGGTGCCCCAAGAAGTGTTGTTGTTTTTTTTTAAAGGTCAATGAAATTGACAAAACTTTGGCTAGACTAAGTAGACAAAGAAGGATTCAAAGGTGAAAAATGAAAGAATACACATTACAAATGATACTACAAAGATCCAAAGATTAGGGGTTACAATGAATCATTTTAAACCAACAAATTGGATAACCTAGAAGAAATGGATAAATTCCTTGGAATATACCATCTACTACAAAGACTGAATTTTAAAGAAATAAAAAATCTGAACAGACCAATAATGATAAGGAAATTTAATCATTGATCAAAAACCATGCATCAAAGAAAAATCCACACTTGGATGGTTTCACTAGTGAATTCTATCAAATATTTGAAGAATAATTAATGCCAAACCTTCTCAAACACTTCCAAAAAATTAAAGATAAAGAAGCTCTCTCAAGCTCATTTTACAAGGCTTGCATTACCCTGATACCAGAGCCAGAAAAGGACACTACAAGAAAACTACAAGCCTCATAAATAATATCCCTGATGAAAACTGATACAAAAATCCTCAACAAAATTCCAGCAAAACAAACTCAACAACACATTAAGAAGATAATATTCCATGACCAATTGGGATTTATCCGTGAGATGCAATGACGGATCTACATATGTAAATCATTATATGTGATACATCACATTAACAAAATGATGTAAAAATTATACAATCATCTCAAAAGATACAAAAAAAGGCATTTGGCAAAGTTGTAAAATATTACATGATAAAAACTCCCAATAAATTTGGTATAGAAGGAACATATCTCAACATAGTAAAGGTCATATATGACAAGCCCATAGGCAAAAGATTGAAAAGTTCTCATCTAAGATCAGGAAAAAGGTGCCCATTCTCATCATTCCTATTCAACTTAGTACTGGAAATCTTAGAGCAATTAAGCAAGAAAAAGAAAAGGCATCCAAATTGGAAAATAAAAAGTGAAGTTTGCAAATGACATGATCTTATATAGAGAAAATCCTAAAGATTCTACCATAAAAGTGTTATGACTAATAAATGAAGGCAGTAAAACTGAAGGATACAAAATCAACATAGAGAAATCAGTTGCATTTCTATATACTAATAATGAAATATCTGAAATAGAAATAAGAAAAACCCCATCTCAGTCACAATAACATCAAAACAATACTGAAGAATAACTTTAAACAAGGTGTGTGACAGTCTAAGCACTAAAACGTTTAATATTTTGATGAAAGAAACTGAAGAATCACAAATAAATGGAATGATATCCTAGGTTTATGGATTGGAAGTTAATGTTTTTAAAATGTTGATACTACCCAAAGCCATCTGTAGATTCAATGCAATCCTTGTTGGTATTTCAATGAAATTTTTCCTAAAATAGAAAAAACAATCTTAAAGTTTGTTTGGAACCACATGGGATCCTGAATAGCCAAAGCAATCCTGAGAGAGAAGGACAAAGCTACAGGCATCACACTTCCTGTCTTCAAACTATGCAAAAATATAATAATTAAAACAGGATAGTACTGCCATAAAAACAGACCATCTACCAGTGGAACAGAAAAGAGCCTGGGTAAATCCTTATATATAAACAATTAATATTTGATAAGGGAGGCAAGAATACTTAATGAGAAACAATATTCTCTTCAATAAATAATGTCACAAAATTGGATATCAATATGCAAGAATAAAACTGAACCCATATCTTCTAGGGTTAACAAAAATTAATTTGAAATAGGCTAAAGACTTATGTGAGATCCAAAACCTCAATACTTCTAGAAGAATACAGTAAAAAAGCTCCTTAATATTGATCTTATATTTTGGGCATTATATCAAAAGCACAAGCAACAAAAGCAAGAACAGGTGGGACATGAAACTAAAAAGCTTCTGATCAGCAAAAGAAACCATCAACAAAATGAAAAGGCAACCTACAGAATGGGAAAAATATTTTCCAACCATCTATCTCATAGTAAGTTAATACCCAAAGTATATAAGGAACTTATACAATTCAGTAGCAAAAAAAGAAGGAGTGGGGGAGGGGAAGGAGAGGGAAGAATAGTAGAAACCCCAAAACTAAACAATGCTGTTATAAAAGGACAGAAGATACAAATAGACATTTTTCAAAGAAGACATACAGATATCCAATGGGTACATGAAAAAATGCTCCACATCACTAGTCAAGGAAATGCAGATCAAAACTACAATGAGATATCATCCCACACTGGTTAGAATGGTTATCATCAAGAAAACAAGTGGTAACAAATGTTGGTGAAGATGTGGGGAAAGGGTAAATCTTATATATTGGTGGGATGTAAATTGATGTGACTATTATGGAAAATAGTACAGATGTTCTTTCAAAAATTAGAAATAGAGGGACACCTGGATGGCTCAGTGGTTGGGTGTCTGCCTTTGGCTCAGTGCATGATCCCGGTCTGGGGATCGGTCCCGCATTGGGCTCCCAGTGAGGAACCTGCTTCTCCCTCTGCCTGTGTCTCTGCCTCTCTCTCTCTCTCTCTCTCTGTCTCTTATGAATAAATAAATAAAATATTTAAAGAAATTATAAATAGAACTGCCATGTGATCTAGCAATCCCACTTCTCAGTACATATTCAAAAAAAATAAAATCACCCTTTCAAAGCAATATCTGCACTCTTGTGTTTGCTGGGGCATTATTCACTGCAGTATATTCATATATACTTCAAGACATGGAAACAATCTAAATGTCCACAGACAGATAAATATATAAAGACAATTTGATATAAAATATACAATGGAATATCATAGAAGGAAAGAGGGAAATTCTACCAATTGTGATGACATGGATGGAGCTTGAGATTAGTATATAAATGAAATGAGACATTTGTATGCTCTCACTGGTGTGTGGAATCTAAAAAAGTTGAATTCAGAGAAGCAGAGAGTTGAATGGTGGTTACTGGGGACTGCAGGGTGGAGGAAATGGAGAGATTCTGGTCAAAGGGTACAAACTTCCAGTTAGAAGACGAACAAATTCTGGAATCTAATGTACGGTGTGATGACTTTAGTCAACAATGCTGTATTATATACTTGAAAGTTGCTAGGAGAGTAGATCTTCAATATTCTCAGCGTAAAATAATTAGTTATGTGAGGTGGTATCGATTTTAACTTATTGTAATCCTTTCATAATACATACACGTATCAAGTCATCACATTGTACACTTCAAACCTATGCAATGCTATATGTCAATTATATCTCAATAAAGCTGAGTGAAATTAAGTGAAAATGTGACTTAGAGGTACTGTAGAATATTATTTAGTATTGAAAAAGAAGGAAATCCTTCCATTTGCAGCAACATGGATGAGCCTGGAATACATTAATGCTAAGAGAAATAAACCAGTCACAAGACAAATAATGTATTCCATTTATATGAGATGTAAAAGAGATAAAGGGTATTAAAAGTACACTTACGTGATGAGTGCTCAGTAATACATGGAATTGTTGAATCATATTGTACACCTGAAACTAATATAACATTATATCTTAATCATACTTCAATAAAAAATAAAATTAAATAGACTTAAAAATAAATTTTAAAAGGGTCAAACTTACAAAAGCAGAGAATGAAATGGTGGCTTCCAGGGGCTAGTGGTAGGAAGAAATGGGTAGTTATTCAGTTGACATAAAGTCAGTTATATTAAATGAATAAGTTCTAGAGATCTTCTGTACAACGTCATGCCTATAGTTAACAGTACAGTGTTATGTATTTAAAAATCATTAAAAAAATAAAAAATAAATAAAAAAAATAAAAATCATTAAGAGAGGAGTGTTGTGCTAAATGTTCTTACTATATACCAAAAAAGAAAACAAGAGAAGTCTTTTGGAGGTGATGGATATGCTTATTATCTTGATTGTGGTGATGGTATTGCAGGTGTATGCATATGTTTAAACTTATAAAAATATATATACATTAAATATGTGCAATTTTTGCATAGTAAGTATACCTCAATGAACTAAAAAAAAGTAAGATGCTATCACTGAACATAGAATAAAGACAAGGAAGAGAAAATAAACAGTTTATACAAACTAGAGCAATAAACAAGTGGCCACTCAATAAAATGTGGAAAGAAAAACATTATAAATGTGTAAATAAAGATTAGTACATGGTGTTTGGAGAATACCATATGAGTATTTAGTCTTCATGTAATCTAAATTTTTTTTAAATTTAGGAAAGAATTTATTTAAGAACAAAAATATGTTTTCACATCATCAGGATTTACTTATGAAGAACATCACAATGAATAAATTCCCAACAAAAGTGATCAATTTATCACCTTTTGACAATCAAGGTAAAATATATATATATACTTATATATATGTGTGTATACATACACACACATCAATGGTATAAAATAAGCATATAGTTACTTATAATAGTTTTTTAGTATGGTTTTTCATTTTACTCACTTTGTATCTTACTTTTTATTCAGAAATATTTTAGGTTAATCCTTGCAAGCCTGAAAATGAAATGGCTTTAGTTTATACTTTTGCTAACAGCATAATATTTCATAGTATAGAATTCTTTATTTAATCATTCTTCTATTAAAGGGAATTGACGTTTTTTAGCTTTTAACCACTCGTCAGTATGTCCATGAACATACATTGATGCTTATATTTATTTGGGAGAGTCCCAGGATTTTTAATGTTAAAAGATACTTCCAGGTTACTTTCCTAAAAGGTTACTAACATTAACATTTTCTCCAGCAATTGGAGGAAAAAATGCTTTTTCTGCATAACTATTAGCCATACCGGAGGGTTTTTGTTCATTTAATGTATGTTCATCTGAGCTATTAAATCATATCTAAGTCTTTTTAAATGTTTTTCCACATTTGTTAATGTCCTTTTACTGCATAACTACCCCAAGACTATTTAGCTTAAAATAGTCATTCAGGATTTAAAGTTCATGATTCAGGAGTTAGCAATGACTGGCTAACTGGCTAATTATACATCTTTGGCTGGCTAATTTATACATCTTTGATCACTTGTGGTTAATAGCTTCACTCACATGTCTGGCAATTAATTGGCTAGCTGTTATTTTGGGACAATGAGGCTGTATAGTCGGGGTTCATCAAGAAATAAAAACCTCACCAGTTGTTTGAAGAAAGAGCAAAAATCTAAAAACTCATTAAGTATAAAGTTGGTATTTAGGTAGCTGAGAGCTTAAAAGAATTCTAAAATAACATGGAGGAATGTCAGGAAGAAGTTGCCACTCCTCGGGCTGATGAAGACTTCTGAGTAGAAGATGCAGGTTTGTTGGTGCTGGTATCTCAGGAGGGTTCTTAGACATACTGCTGAAGAGAGAATCTTGCTGGCGTCTCAGCTGATGAAGCTTTAAATAAAACTGTTTTGCAAATATTGAGAAAACTACAGACCATGTCATGGAAAGAACTTCTGCTCCTGAGATAAAGAAACATTGCTGGGATGATGTTCACAGAGACTGAAAGGAGACACGAAACGCTCAGGAAGCCCACTGGTAGCCAAATGACAGAAACAAGTCCCTTGTTTCTCCTCTAAACTTGGAGTCTCTCTTTAGCATGCCTTGTTTGCATAACCCTAATTTGGAGTTAACTAGCAAAGTAAAAATAGGCTATCAGAGTCCTGGATCCAGTACCACAAAGCAGACTATGGAAGGATGGTTTGTGAGCTAAGAGAAAACAAACTTTTCAAGGACACAGAGGTGACTTGGCCCCTAGTCCCTCATAATTCAGCTGATTAGCTTAAGAGTCTTCATGTTGTAATCTCAGGTTCTGAGAACAACATGTGAGCAAGCCCATTGTCCAAGCATTATACAAGCATTTGAAGTCTCTGCTTGCATTTGCTTTTGTTCCTTTTACTAAAGTCATAGAGCCAAGACCAGAGTTGTATGGGAGGATATGAATACTAGTAGTCAAGAATACATTGAGACCATTATTGAAACCAATCCACCACAGCATTCTCTCCAATTGGAATGGAGGGAATTCTTAATACCCACCCCATGCAAAAATGCATGTGCTTTTCCCAGAACCTCACAAATTCATATTAAAATTTGGCCTTGGGGCCAGAGATCACAATTTTGTGACCTATAATCATTTTCAGAGGCAGCTCCTATAATCTGACTTCCTGCAAAACACACACATACACATACAGAATACAAGACAGGGATAGGATAGGCCTCACAGTCACCAGTCCCCTACGGAAATATACCAAAGAAAAAAACATAACAGAGGCACATAGCAGTAAATGATCCACACAGTCAGTTATCTTTTCCATCATTCAATTATATTTTAATTATATTATAATTTTCTCAGTAAAAATATGCAGGCAAAAAAGAAATGAATAGGATGTTGGGAGATCCTATGATGAAATGCAGGCTGAGGCATAAGAAACTATCACAAATGTCTGGCAATTGATGTCAGCATCACCATAGCATAAGATGTCTCTTGTTTTTGTCGCCTCATTCTCAACAACAAAAATTTGGCAACTATCCATGAACAAAAATGCCTTTGTCAAAGTTATGGGATCCAGCATCAACACCAAATGATCTGGAAAAGCCCTGGCCACCTGTGCATAGGGTAATAGGCAGACAAACCTCCATCCTAGCTGTGGACTCTATAATAATAGCTCATGAATGGTTCCAACTCCTCTTGGCCACGGTCAGGGAGCACCTGGACAACACTGACTTGGGCAGTCACCCATAGACAAGAGGCTTTGTGGAAGTCCAGGTTTCCAGATAAGATGTTCCAAAAATCCCAAAAAGAAGTTTTTCTGTTGGAGCAGAAAAATAGTTTGGACACATTGGATTGGATAAGACTCTGCCTGCATCACATGTCCCCTGCAGGTAGAGCCGAGTGAGACTTTCTCATACCGTGATTTTCCCTTTGCAGGGGAAGAAAGAGCGGGCATCAGGCTTTTCCAGTTGTGAAGGACACCACCAAAGCATCTAGAGTACTAAATCGTGGGGTGAGGGGAGATCAGGAGAATGGCAGATATGATTCTCAGAGAGCATTAAAGGGATGTAGTTTCTACTGACTATGTTGTGGACTCCCATCCAGAAGCCCACCCATGAACTGCTGGGAAAGCCTCACTTGTAGAATCCCCCAACTGGCTTGTGGGACAGGATTGTCTCACCCACACCTCCCTCAACTCTGCAGCTAGCTCCCAATCCAGAGAAAATATAAAAGCTTAAGAATTCGGCCACAAGAGGGAACATTCAAGGTTCCAGAAAACCTCAGGATTTCTTCTAGCAGGGCTAATAAAGGCAGTTCTTTCCTGGAAGAGGTAACTGCTCCTTCAAATGTAATATAGCAACACAAAACTCCAAGGAATGTGAAAAATCAAGGAAACGTAACACCACCAAAGAATTATAAGAATCTTCCAGTACCAAATCCAAAGACAGAGGTCTAAAATTTACCCTACAAAGAATTCAAAATAACTATTTTATTATATGTAGTATTAGAAATATATAAAATATAATTATGTATTATTTGTATATAAAATATAAAGTACATAATAGAACTTTATATATATATATATATATATATATATATATATATATATATATATATATATATATAATACTATACTATTCAGCTATAAAAAAAAGAAGGGAATCCTGCTATTTGCACCAGCACAGATATGCCTTGGAGGAAATATACTGATGTGAAACAAGTCAGACAGAGAAAGACATCTACAATGTGATCTCACTCATATGGAATCTAAGAAGAAGCTAAACTCATAGAAACAGAGAGTAGAGTGGTGCTACCAGAAGCTATGGGTTGGGGGAAATGGGGAGATATTGGTCAAAGAGTATAAACTTTCAGTTAGAAGATGATAAGTTCTGTGAACCTAATGTACATCATGATGAGATTATAGTTATCAATACTGTATTACATGCTTGAAAGTTCTAGAAGAGTATTAAATGTTATCACTACAAAAAGGATATGGTTATTATGTGATGTAATAGAGGCTAACCAATACATTGTACACCTCAAAACTACACATATTTTTGTCAAATACATCTCAATAAAGCTGGAAAAAAAACAAAAACAAATGAATGACATAATCTTACTGTCAGAGGTAGAGAAAAATGAGCAGTTTGAAGTAACTGGAAAAGAGTGCTTTGAGTGGATACTGTAAGGCTAACACAAGCAACTACAGAAACATGATACTCTAGTTGGTAGATGTGTTCCTCAGAGAGGTACAGATTAGCAATTATTTTCTTAAAATATTTCAATGAGTCATAAATTTTGTATCAGAAAATTTGCCCCATCTTAGTTAAATGAGTCAAGGTATGAGTCAAGGATTTTAGTAAATTTACCGAGGTCTACAGTCACCATCTTAATTCAGTTTTAGAACGTTTTCACCATTCCTGCAAGATCCCTAGTGATAGTTTAGTTAAGTTACTTCCCACTTCTGGTCCCAGGTGACCACTAACATGCTTTTTGTGTCTATCAATTTACCTTTTCTGGACATTTCACATGAATGGAATCATACAAAACATGATGTTTTGTGTGTAGCTCTTTTCAGTGAGCATGGTTTTGAGCTTCACCCATATAGTAATGTATCATATTTCATTTCTTTTTATTGCTGAATAGTATTCTCCTGTATGGCTGTAAAATATATTCTTTATCCATTCATAGGTTGATGATCATTTGGGTTCATTTGACTTTTTGGCTCTAAGGAATGCTGCTCTGAATATTTTCATGTTGGTCTTTATGAAGACGTGTTTTCATTTCTCTTTGGTGGCTACCTAGGAGTAGAGTTACTGTGTTGTTCGGTAAACTTATGTTTAAATATTTTTTTTTTAATTCCAAACTGTTTTTTAAAATGCCTGTGCCATTTTACCTACATACCAACAAGGAATGAAGGCTTTTACTTCTTCTAATCCTTGCCATCACTTGACTATTGTCTGTCCTTTTGATTATAAACATTCTGTTGCATATGCAATGGCATTTCATTGTGGTTTTTATTTATATGTCCTTGAAAGATGATTTTGGACACCTTTTCATGTGCTTATTAGCCATTTGTGTATTTCTTTGATGAAATGTCTTTAAAAGTTTTTTGCCCATTTTTTAAGTTCTTAAAACTTTAAGAATTTTTTATATATTCTGGATGCAATTTCCCTATTGTATACATGATTTATAAATATTTTCTTCCAGTCTAGAGGTTGTATTAACTTTCTTAATGGCAGTCAAAAGTTTTGAATTTTGATGAAGCCCAATATATTAATTTTTCTTTTATGGATCATGCTTTTAAACTTGTATCTCAAAAAGTATTGCCTATTTAAGATCTCAAGATTTTCTATTTTTTCTAAGAGTTTTATAGTATTGCTATTACATTTAGGTATGGAATTTATTTTGAGTTAATTTTTGTATATAATGAGAAGTAAAGTTTCAGGTTCATCTTTTTGCAAGTGTCTATCCAATTGTTCCAGAAACATTTGTGAAAAGAGAATCCTGTTTCAGTTGAATTGCCTTCGTAACTAGTTGAAAATCAATTAGCTATAATTAGAGTTTACTAATTATAGCTAATAGTCTATTAGCTATAATTAGTCTCAGTTCTGTTCCTTAGACCTATTTGTCTATCACTGTGCTATTACCATACTGTTTTGATAACACTTTATAGTAAAATTTATAATTGGAAAGTGAAATCTCTATAGTGTTATTGAACTTTTACAAATGGTTTTGGCTATTCTAAGTCTTTTGAATTCCGTATAAATTTTAGTTTAAGTTGTTAACTTCTGAAAAAAAAAAAGCCTCCTGAAGAACTGATAGGGATTATATTGAATCTATATATCAATTTGAAAAGAATTGTCATCTTAAAAAATATGAGTGTTCTAAGAGTTCTGGTTCAAGATGGTGACATAAGAGATTCCCAAACTCACATATATCAATTACTAAGTTGTCTACTAAAACTAATACAGTGGCATATGTCAGTCATATTTCAAATAAATAAGTTCTAATGTATGAACATTAAATTTATTTATTTAGATTATCTTTAATTTCCCTCTACAGTATTTTATAACTTTCAGTCAAGTCTTTCCCCTCTGTTAAATTCATTAATATTATATTCTTTTTTGATACTATTGCAAATGAAATTGTTTTCCTAATTTAGTTTTGAAGTTATTCAATGTTCATGTATAGGAATGAAATTGAGTTTTCATTAATATACCCAGCAATACAGTTTTAGGTAGTGGTCTTTTTAAAAAGCTAATTGAAGAAAAGAGTTTTGAAAAGATATGTTACATTTATAGTTTCCCATATGATTACCTTTAAGGTGCTTTTTATTTCTTCACGCAGATTTAAGTTACTCTCTGGTATCATTTTGTACCAGCCTGAAGTATTTTCTTAAGCATTTCTTTTAAGATATTTTTGCTAATATAACAACAAATAGTCTTGGTTGTTTTTTATCAAGGAAGATTTTTGTTTTATCTATTATCTATTATTATTTTTGAAGAATAATTTTTCTGGATATTAAATTCTTGGTTATGAATTTTTGCTTTCAGCACTTTTAAAATATTATCCCACTGCCTTCTGGCCTTCACTGTTGTGACAGAAAGTCAGATGTCAATTTTAATAGCTTTATCAATCTATAATTCACATACTATATAGTTCATTCATTTACAGTGTGTAATTCAATGGCTTTTAGTACATTCACAGAGTTGTGCTTTCATCACCATGTTCGATTTTAAAACATTTTCATTATGTGAAAAAGAAATCTTCACACTCCCAGCCATTATCCACTAATCTAATTTATGTCTCTATAAAATTTACCTATTCTGGACATTTCATAGAAACGGAATTTATAATAGGTGGTCTTTGTGACCTCTTTTACTTAGCTCTTATTTCTAAAACTGTCCTTAATGTACCAAAATTAGTTATAAATGTAATCCAACTTACAGTTAACATACTTTCTAAATATTTCTAGAATTACCTTATGAGTACATCTCACCCCATGTGACTGAACCTCCAAAAGCATATCATAGAACATCTAGGATTGGGTCATCCAATTATAAAGCCATCCATCTTCGTTCACTGAATAAAGAAACTTCAGGTAATGTATAATGTGATTTTTTTTAATTAGTAAAGCTTTAATTATATGGAAACAATCACATCGTACTAGCTATAGTTATATAACCAGTTTAGCAAAACATAGATGAAAGTAAACACTGATTAAACTTATCTAACATATATGCATTCTTAGTGAATGAGTAGTATCCCTGGTATAGCTCTTCTTCCCTGCCACCACTAAATTGGAGCTCCGCATTTTTTCTCAACCTTACTTTCTTTTTTTTATTTTAAGATTTATTTATTTACAAGAAAGAGAAAGAAAGAGAGCACACATGTGAGTAGGCAGAGGGAAGGAATCTCAAGCAGACTCCCTACTGAGCATGGAGCCCCATGCAGGGCTCAATCTCAGGGCCTGAGATGGTGACCTGAACCAAATTCTTAACTGACAGAGCTACCCAGGTGCCCCACTCAACCTTCTATTCTTGCTCACTACTATAGATCCTGCAGGTAGCTGAGATAATCCATTTTATAATCTTCTTTTTTAGATTTATATATTCCCCTTTTGTCCAATCCCAGGTAAGGATCTGCAATACAGAAACTCAACATGAGGTAGATTGGAAGGAAAATAAACATTGTTTTCCCTTTCTCTTCATTACTATCTCCCCAGCTATCTAATCCATTAATATCTAGGAACTAATTTACAGATTCCATTTCTTATCATTGCTCCAGAGGCATTATATAATCATCACCCTAGTATATTTCCTATAGATACTGGGTTTGAAGGTTTTTTTTAATGTAGATTATTTTTCTGTGGTCTATTATATTCTCTAAAGCCCCAAATAAATATATAATTATTATATTTTATCAAGACTTTTGCCAATTTTTCATTCTCTGTGTCTTTATCTCTTAACGTTATATCCGTTGTCTACCTTATACCATTCTGTGGATATGTAATTCAGAGATAAAATAAATTTGACTATTAACTGAAATAAGGCATGATTAAGCAAACAAGTCTTCTGTAGAATTAGAAAAATTAATTATAATATGTTCCTTATGTTCAGATAAGCTACCCTTTTCTTCCTACTAACTGCCAGACAATGAGATCAGTAATCTTACAGTATGTTTTAGTCAAAGTAATTGATTTTAGATTCACCTCCTACTTCATATCGCCTACAAAACTGCTTCCCATTTATTAGTTCCTAGTTTACCTACAGTTTGGGTTTTTTTCTAAGCTAAAGCTTTCTCTTTGATGGAGTGTTAAGTATAAGCAGTAAGAGTGCCTTAAGAAACAAGAAAGAGAAAGAGAATCAGAACTAACAAAAAGCCTGAATAATCTACTACCTAAATTTCTACACCATGATTAAAGAACAATAATAGTGGATCTCTTTTATGGTGAAATAGAAATGATTCTATTATAAATGTTTTTATTTTTCATCAAACCATCAAGCCTTTTAATCTGAAAATAATGACATAAATATTTTTTAAGCAAACTTGCCTTCAGGAAATGGAAGAATTCAAAATGTTTTATCTCTGTAAGAAATATATTGTAGAAACTCATTGTATTAATCTAGTAAATTTTTCCCACTAATTTTCAGAAAACACGATCTAAATGCTCCACATTCTGCTTTTTATTTTAGCATCTTTTTCTTCAATTGAGCATTTTGAAGCTGTTTTCTTTATTACATAGTTTTGTTTTTAACAGTGTTCAAAATATGTATCTTAACAATAGTATTTCTAAACATTTCTACCTCCATTAACACTAGATTGTTCCCTGTAGTTATTTACCAATTTTAAAATAAAGACATCCTGTTTTATATAAAAAAAACTGTATATGAGAAATTATCAATTTCATTGTTTAAGTCTTATTTTATTGTAATACTGAAAAGAAAACTCTTCCTCTGGCATTTTTATATACAGTATTTCTATTATTTCTTTTTCTGGGTTTGAACTCTTACTGCTTTTATTTATAAATATCAAATACCCAGCAAGGAAAAACCAGAAATAAAATATTTACATTAGTAAAGCTGTTTTAAATTATTTTTAATAATTTAAAGAAACTGTTTTTGAAGTGTATTAAGATTATTTTACATTTTTAAAAGTTGAAATCTGATCTTTCTAGGATAATTTAATAATATTATTTTCATTTTTTTAGGGCATCGAAAAGATTCTACCTCAAAAAAACATGTTGACTTTACAAATAATCTGCTTTCTGTGATCTCTACAACTAGAAAACCTATCTACAAAGGTAAAAAATTACTGCTATATAAAGACAAATGAAAAAACTTTATACTATGTTTCCAGTGTCTCTATTTACCAATTACCTGAAACTTATAGGCCCCCTTCACCAGACAATATTATAAGTCAAGTATATTTTTCTAAACCTTTCTTCAAATGTGTGTTTGACACACACATATACACATCTATATATGTGAGTTTGCTGGTTCTGTACATAATGGAATCACTTAGATGGATCCTACTCCTCTCCAATCCAGGTAAACTGGTACTATAGATTTATTTATATCTCACACCTTTAAGTTGCTTCATGATATTCTATAGTGTGAATGTGCTATATTTTATTCAATCATTCCTCTAAATGAATGACATTTAGATTTTTATCAAAGTATTTTTTGCTACTACAGGCAATGGTACAATAAATATCATTGTACCTATATATCTATATTGCAGTGATTTCTATAAAACAGAGCATGTAAACATGTATTACATTAAAGGTATGTATATATTTTTATTTTAATGTATAAATAAAGGTATGTATTTTATTTTAATGTATAAATCCAAATTACTTTTCAAATGATCATAATTAATAATTATGCTAGCAAATTCATGAAGGACTCATTTCCCAGCATTGTAGCCAGCACTAGACTTTTAATAGATTGAAAATGTTAATATTGTTAAGATATCAATACTATGCAAACTGATCTACAGACTCAGTGTAATACATATCAATATCCCAGCAATGTTTTTTAAAGAAACAGGAAAACGTATTCTAAAATCCGTATGGATGGATGCCTGGCTGGCTCAGTGGTTGAGCCTCTGCCTTTAGCTCAGGGTGTGATCCTGGAGTCCCGGGATGGAGTCCCACATCAGTCTCCCCATCAGGTACCTGCTTTTCCCTCTGTCTAGGTCTCTACCTCTCTCTCTGTCTCTAATGAATAAATAAATAAAATCTTTAATAAAATAAAATAAGATTCGTATGGGATCTTAAAGGTCCCTGAATAGTCAAAATAATCTTGAAAAAGAACAACGTTGGAGGATTCACACTTCATTATTTTGAAACTTACTACAAAGCAACAGTAAACAAAACAATGTGGTATTGGCAAAAGAGAGACATACACAGTAAGGAAATAGGTAGGGAACAAAGAAAAAATATCACATATATGGTCAAATGACTTTTGACAAGGATGTTAAGACCACTCAATGGGAAAAGGAGAATGGTACAATATATGGTGCTGGAGAAACCTGATATCCATATGCCAAAGAGTGAAATTAGATCCCTGCCTTATAACTTACCTTACAGCTTAAAATAGATGAAATACCTAAAACTAAGTGCTAAACTATAAAACTCTTATAATAAAGCAAGAAGAAATCTTAAAGACACTGTATTTGACAATAATGTCTTGAGTATGACACCAAAGTAACAGTCAAACAAAAATAGGCATATTTTATCACAATTTTAAAATTATCAAAAGACAAGATTAATAAAGCAAAAGGAAATCCACAAAATGAGAAAAAATTATTTGCAAATCATATATCTGAATAACAGTCAACAACCAGAATATATAGAGAACTCTTAAGATTCAACAATGAAAACAAAAAACTTAAAAAAAAACAGTGAACAAAGGATTTAATGGACATTTCTCCAAAGAGGATATACAGATAGCCAATAGGCACATGAAAATATGGTAAACATCACTATTTATTAAGGAAATGCAAATCAAAACCACAGTGAGATATCACTTCACACCCAGTAGGATGACTATTATGAAGACAAAGAAGGAAAAAAATGAAAAATAAATAAATATTAGGATGAGGAGAAATTTGGACTTTTATGTACTATGGGTAGGCATGGTGCAACTACTATGGAAATCAGTATGGTGATTCCTCAAAATATTAAATAAAGCATTATCAAATGATTCAGCAATTCCGATCCCAGATATATGCTAAAATAATGAAAGCAGGGATATGAAAAGAGCTTTGTTTATGGCAGCATCATCCACAATAGCCAAAAGAGAGAAGCCATTCAAATGCCCAACCGCGGTGAGTGGACAAAAAAATATGACATATGCTTGTGATGGAATATTATTCATCCTTAAAAAGGAAAGAAAATCTGATACATCATGGTATAGCATAAAACATGGATAATAATGGAAGACATTATGCTAAGTTGAGTAAGCCAATCACAAAAGAACAAACACTGCATGATTGCACTTACATGAAGTATCTTAACATGGTCAAATTCATAGAGACAGTAAGTAGCATGATGGTTGCCAGGAGCTGAGGAGAATGGGAATGGAGAATTTTTTTAATGGGTGCAGTTTCTATTTTGCAAGATGAAAAGGTCTGAAGATCGATAGTGGTGATGGTTGCATAGTGTGAATGTACTTAATGCCATTGAACTATAAACTTAAAAATGGGTTAAATGGTAAATTATATATTATGTATATTTTACCATAATTTTAAAAATAAATTACAAAAAATGCATAGTAAAAATGTTTTATCTTCAATGAGAATTATTTACATTCAATGAGAACTAAGCATATTTTAATATTTGAGCTATTTTAATTTTTACCATGATTCATCTCTTTATATTCCTTGCTTATTTTTCTGTTAGTTGCCTTTGTTATTGTAGAAGTTATTGTAGAAGTTTTTTGTGTAATAGGATTTAAAATTTTCTATCAATTCAAATTTCAGAGAAATTTAAGGAATTCCAGAAGGAATTTTCATATAATCTATACCCAGGTTCATTACTTTTTTATATACTGTCTTTTTGTCTTATCATCTTCCTTATATTCATATATATGTGTGTGTGTCTATCATAAACAGTATTTTTTCTGAACTGTATAAGGGTAATTTGGAAGAAAGTGACCATGTTATCTATGTATTCTGTTATATCTAGGCATAGAATAAACACTAAAAATAAATGAAAAGAAAATAACAATGTGATTATTAGTTAACTCACCACACTCAGGCTAGGGACAAAATACTGCCCACAGAGGGCACAGACAGTCTCCACAGACACCTGGCCTGAACGGTAGACAGACAGAACACAACAACAGAGCACATACAGCACACACCAGAGACATCCCCTAAAGTGCTGGGCCCTGGACACTACATCATTTCTTCCTCATAAGACCATTACGTTCAGGAGCAAGAGACATAACTGGCTTTTCTAACACAGAGAAGAATGCTGAGACTTAAACAAAATGCCAAGATGGAGTAATTCATCCCAAACAAAAGAACAAGATAAGGCCATGTCCAGAGTAAGTGAAAAAAATATAAGTAACATACCTGATCGAGAATTTAAAGCAAAAATCATAAGGATGTTCACTGGGCTTGAGGAAAGAATATAAGACTTCAGGGAGGCCCTCACCCCAGAGATAAGAGTTAAAAAAATCAGTCAGAAATGAAAAATGCAAGAACATAGTTTGGAAATAGGCTGGATGCAGTGAACACAAGATTGGAAGAAGCAGTAGGGTGAAAAAGTGACATAAAAGAAAATAATGACACTGAACAAAAAGAGAGAATAATTATGGAACATGAGAACAGACATAGGGAACTCAGTGACTCCATCAAACATAATAACATTCATATTATAGAAATTCCAGAAAAAGAAAAAAAGAGAAGAGGGGGCAGGAAATTTATTTGAGGAAATCATAGCTGAAAACGTCCTTAACCTGAGTAAGGGAAAAGACGTACAGATACATGAGAAACAGAGGACCACCAACAAAATCATTGAAAGCAGGCCAACATCAACACATATTATAATTAAATTTGCAAAAGTATAGTGATAAAAGAAAACATTTTAGGGGTGCCTGGGTGGCTCATTTGGTTAAAGGTCTGCCTTTGGCTTGGGTTGTGATCCCAGGGTCCTGGGATCAAGTCCTGCATTGGGCTCCCTGCTCTGAGGAGAACCTGCTTCTCCCTCTGTCTCTGACTCCCTCTCTCTTTCTGTCTCTCATGAATAAATAAACAAAATCTTAAAAAAAAGAAAACATTTTAAAAGCAGCAATATTAAAGAACACAGTAATATAAATGCAAAAGAAGCTCCATGAGGCTAGCTGGGAATTTTTCTTAAATATTTTATTTATTTATGAGAGACACAGAGAGAGGGAGAGGCAGAGACACAGGCAGAGAGAGAAGCAGGCTCCATGCAGGGAGCTCAGTGTGGGACTTGATCCCGGGACTCCAGAATCATGCACTGGGCCAAAGAGAGGCACTCAACTGCTGAGCCACTGGGCATCCCAAGCTGGAGATTTTTCAGCAGAAACTTCTCAAGCCAGAAGGGAGTGAAATGATATATTCAAAGTGCTGAATGGGAAAACTTTTCATCCAAAAATGCTCTATCCAGCAAGGCTATCATTCAGAAAAGAAGTAAAGAATTTCCCACACAAAAACTAAAGTTTGTGACCACGAAACCAGCCATTCAAGAAATACTAAAGGGGACTCTTTTGAGTGGAAAGGAGAGAATACAAATGACAGAGATAGAGAAATGATAGAGAGGCGGGGCAAGATGGCGGAAGAGTAGGGTCCCCAAGTCACCTGTCCTCACCAACTTACCTAGATAACTTTCAAATCATCTTGAAAACCTATGAATTCGACCTGAGATTTAAAGAGAGAACAGCTGGAATGCTACAGTGAGAAGAGTTTGCGCTTCTTTCGAGGTAGGAAGATGGAAAAAAAGAAATAATAAAAAAGCATCCAAGGGGGAGGGGCCCCACGAGGAGCCAGGCAAAGGCCCCCAGTGAGAGCCTCCAGGTCGGAGAAGCCCAGTCCTGGAAAAGCAGGAGCTTTACCAATCTTCCCGGGAAAGGTGCTTGCAGGTAACTAGGGGAGGATCCAGGAAGGGCAGTGGAGCCCCCAGGGTCCCGGGGTCACTACAGAGGAAGTGCGCCCCGGGGGAGAGCGAGCCACACACAGCGGAGTTCCCTAAAGGGCTGCAGCGTGTGCCTCGCAGAGCCCGGGAGCAGCTCAGGTGGCAGCTCCGCATGGAGGGAGCTGTGCCGAGAGAGCGCGATTCCAGCAGCACAGGCCCTGGAGCCCAGGGTGTGGGGAGACACAGCCCAGGATCAGGCAGAGGCCGGGAGGACACAGAACAGTGAGGATGTTCCTGCCTCAGGGTGACCCCAAGCTGTGCAGATTGGCACCCCCCCCACTCCCGGAGCATCCAGGCCCCTGCAGACTGGGAGCTGCGGTAGTTACTGCGGGAGCTGACTCCAGGGCTGGAGAGCTGGCGGCCGCCACTGTTGTTGTTCCTCCAGGTGTCACCTTGTACCTGGGACTGAGCAGGGGCCTCACAGTATAAATAGCTCCCAAGGAGCCAAGCACCTGGCAGGGTGCTGGGCAGCTCCCCCAGGTGCACACACCTGAGAATCGGCACAACCCACCCCTCCCCCAGAAGACCAGCTATGAACAAATCATAGCTGAGAACTTCCCTAACTTGAAAAGGGAAACAGGCATTCAGATCTAGGAGATAGAAAGATTCCCCCTCTAAAATCAATAAAAAACACTCAACACAGGGACGTTTAATAGTGAAACTTGCAAATTCCAAAGATAAAGAAATGATCCTTAAAGTAGCAAGAAACAAGAGATGCCTAAACTTTATGCAGAGAAGCATTAGGTTAACAGCAGACCTCTCCACAGAGACCTGGCAGGCCAGAAAGGGCTGGCGGGATATATAAAGGAACCTAAATGAGAAGAACATGCAGACAAGAATACTTTATCCAGCACAGTTCTCATTCAGAAGGAGAGATAAAGAGCTTCCAAGATGGCAAAAACTGGAAATATGTGACCACCAAACCAGCTCTGCAAGAAATATTAAGGGGGACCCTGTAAAAGAAAGAGGAGTCCAAGGAAAGAATCCACAAAATCAGGGACTGAATAGGTATTATGATGACCTAAATTCATATCTTTCAATAGTAACTCTGAATGTGAATGGGCTTAATGATCCCATCAAAAGGCGCAGGGTTTCAGACTGGATAAAAAAGCAAGACCCATCTATTTGATGTCCACAAGAGACTCATTTTAGACAGAAGGACACCTACAGCCTGAAAATAAAAAGTTGGAGAACCATGTACCATTTAAGTGACCCTCAGAAGAAATGAGGGGTAGCCATCCTCATATGAGATAACGTTTATCCCAACCACTGTGTAGTAAGATATGAAGAGGGACACTATATCATACTTAAAGGGAATATCCAACAAGAAGACCTAACAATCATGAATATTTATGCCCCAAATGCGGGAGCTGCCAAGTATATCAATCAATAAATAACCAAAGTTAAGACATATTTAGATAATAATATACTAATAATGGGAGACTTCAAAACGGCGCTTTCTGCAAATGAAGATTACTAAGCACAACATCTCCAAAGAAACAAGAGCTTTAAATGATACACTAGACCAGATGGATTTCACAGAAAATTACAGAAGTTTACATCCAAACGCAACTGAATACTCATTCTTCTCAAGTGCACATGGAACATTTTCCAGCACAGATCACATACTGGGTCACAAATCAGGTCTTAACCGATATCAAAAGATTGGGATTATCCCCTGCATATTTTCAGACCATAATGCTTTGAAACTAGAATTAAACCACAAGAAGTTTGGAAGGATTTCAAACAAGTGGATATTAAAGAGCATCCTGCTAAAAGATGAAAGGGTCAATCATGAAATTAGAGGAGAATTTAAAAGATTCATGAAAACTAATGAGAATGAAGATACAACCATTCAAAATCTTTGGGATGCAGCAAAAGCAGTCCTGAGGGGAAAGTACATCGCAATACAAGCATCCATCCAAAAACTGGAAAGAACTAAAATACAAAGCTAACCTTGCACCTAAAGGAGCTGGAAAAGGAACAGCAAATAAAACCTTCACCCAGAAGAAGAAGAGAATTAATAAAGATTCAAACAGAACTCAATGAGATAGAGACCAGAAGAACTGTGGAATAGATCAACAAAACCAGGAGTTGGTTCTATGAAATAATTAATAAGCGAGCCTTATTAAAAAGAAGAGAGAAAAGGCTCAAATTATAAAATCATGAATGAGAAAGGAGATATCACCTCCAACATGAAGGAAATACAAACGATTTTAAAAACATATTATGAGCAGCTATATGACAATAAATTAGGCAATTTAGAAAAAAATGGACACATTTTTGGAAAACCACAAACTACCATAACTGGAACAGAAAGAAATAGAAAACCTGAACGGGCCAATAACCACAGGGGAAATTGAAGCAGTCATCAAAAACCTCCCAAAACACAAAAAGTCCAGGGCCAGATGGCTTCCCAGGGGAATTCTATCAATGTTTGAAGAAGAAAAAATACCTATTCTACTAAAGCTGTTCCAAAAGATAGGAAGAGATAGAATACTTCCAAACTTATTCTATCAGGCCAACATCACTTTAATTCTAAAACCAAACACCCCATAGGAAGGATAATTAGAGACCAATATCCCTGATGAACACAGATGCAAAAATTCTCAACAAGATACTACCCAATAGGATTCAACAGTACATTGAGAAGATTATTCACCATGACCAAGTGGGATTTATCCACAGGATGCAAGGCTGGTTCAACTCTCGTAAAGCAATCAACATGATAGATCATATCAACAAGAGAAGAAACAAGAACCATATGAGCCTCTCGATAGATGCAGAGAAAGCATTTGACAAAATACAGCATCCATTACTGATCAAAACTCTTCAGAGTGTAGGGATAGAGGGAACATTCCTCAGCATCTTAAAAGTCATCTACGAAAAGCCAACAGCAAATATCATTCTCAATGGGGAGACATTGGGAACCTTTCCGCTAAGATCAGGATCATGAGAGGAATGTCCACTCCCACCACTGCTATTCAACATAGTACTAGAAGTCCTAGCCTCAGCAATCAGGCAACAAAAAGACATTAAAGGCATTAAAATTGGCAAAGAAGAAGTCAAACTCTCCCTCTTCGCCGATGACAAGACACTGTACATAGAAAACCCAAAAGACTACACACCAAGATTGCTAGAACTCATCAAGCAATTCTGCAGTGTGGCAGGATACAAAATCAATGCCCATAAGTTAGTGGCATTTCTATACACTAACAATGAGACTGAAGAAAGAGAAATTAAGGAGTCAATCCCATTTACAATTGCACCCAAAAGCATAAGATACCTAGGAATGAGCCTAACCAAAGAGGTAAAGAATCTATACCCTAAAAACTACAGAACACTTCTGAAAGAAATTGAGGAAGACACAAAGAGAAGGAAAAATATTCCATGCTCATGGATTGGAAGAATTAATATTGTGAAAATGTCTATGCTACCCAGGGCAATTTACACATTTAATGCAATCCCTATCAAAATACCATGGACTTTCTTCAGAGAGTTGGAACAAATCATCTCATCTTAAGATTTGTGTGGAATCAGAAAAGACCCCAAATAGCCAGGGGAATATTAAGAAAGAAAACCATAGCTGGAGGCATCACAATGCCAGATTTCAGGTTGTACTACAAAGTTATGGTCATCAAGACAGTGCGGTACTGGTCAAAAACAGACACATAGATCAATGGAATAGAATAGAGAATCCAGAAGTGGATCTTCAACTTCATGGTCAACAAATATTCGACAAGGCAGGAAAGACTATCCACTGGAAAAAAAGACAGTCTCTTCAATAAATGGTGCTGGGAAAATTGGACAGCCACATGCAGAAGAATGAAACTGGACCATTCCCTTACATCAGACACAAAGATAAACTTAAAATGGATGAAAGATCTAAATGTGAGACAAGATTCCATCAAAATCCTAGAGGAGAACACAGGCAACACCCTTTTTGAACTTGGCCACAGTAACTTCTTGCACAAGATACATCCATGAAGGCAAGAGGAACAAAAGCAAAAATGAACTATTGGGACTTCATCAAGATAAGAAGCTTTTGCACAGCAAAAGAAACAGTCCACAAAACTCAAAGACAACCTACAGAATGGGAGAAGATATTTGCAAATGACATATCAGATAAAGGGCTAGTATCCAAAATCTATAAAGAACTTATTCAACTCAACAGCAAAGAAACAAACAATCCAATCATGAAATCGGCAGAAGTCATGAACAGAAATCTCACAGAGGAAGACACAGACATGGCCAACAAGCACATGAGAAAATGCTCCGCGTCACTTGCCATCAGGGAAATACAAATCATAACCACAATGAGATACCACCTCACACCAGTGAGAATGGGGAAAATTAACAAGACAGGAAACACCAAATGTTGGAGAGGATGTGGAGAAAGGGGAACCTTCTTGTACTGTTGGTGGGAATGTGAACTGCTATAGCGACTCTGGAAAACTGTGTGGAGGTTCCTCAAAGAGTTAAAAATATATCTGCCCTACGACCCAGCAATTGCACCACTGAGGATTTACCCCAAAGATACAGATGCAGTGAAACACCAGGACACCTGCACCCCAATGTTTATAGCAACAATGTCCACAATAGCCAAACGTGGAAGGAGCCTCAGTGTCCATTGAAAGATGAATGGATAAAGATGTGGCATATGTATACAATGGAATATTACTCAGCCATTAGAAATGACAAATACCCACCATTTGCTTCAACGTGGATGGAACTGGAGGGTATTATGCTGAGTGAAATAAGTCAATCAGAGGAGAAACATTATATGGTCTCATTTATTTGGGGAATATAAAAATTAATGAAAGGGATTAAAGGAGAAAGGAGTAAAAATGAGAGGGAAATATCAATGAGGGTGACAGAACATGCAACTCCTAACCCTGGGAAATGAACAAGGGGTAGTGAAAAGAGAGGGTTGGGGTGACTGGGTGATGGGCTTTGAAGGGGGCACTTGGCGGGATGAGCACTGAGTGTTATGCTATGTTTGGCAAATTGAACTGCAATAAAAAAATTGAAAAAAAGAAAGTTTTTGGCATCTATGTATACCAATTCAAAAAAAAAAAGAGACAGAGAAATGATAGAGAAAATCTCCAGAAATAATGACAAAGCAAGTAATAAAATAGCAATAAATACATATCTATCAATAATTACTCTAAGTGTAAATGGACTAAATGCTCCAATAAAAAGACAAAGTGTCATAATGGATAAAAAAGGATCAAGACCCATGTATATTATGCCGACAAGAGACTCATTTTAGGCCTAGAAACACATGCAAATTGAAAATGAAGGGATAGAGAACCATTTATCACACAAATAGATGTTAAAAGAAAGAGTAGCAGTACTTACTTATATTGGACAAAATAAAATTAAAACAAAACTGTAACAAAAACAAAGAAGAACACTACATAATCATAAAGGGAACAATCCAACAAGAAGATATAACAATTGTAAACATGTAGGCACTCAACATGGGAACATTCAAATTTATAAAAGTTAATAACAAAAATAAATGAAACTAATTGATAGTAATACAGTAACAGAAGAGGACTTTAACACTGTACTTACATCAATAGACAGATAATCGAAACAAAAACAGCGAAACAGTGGCTTTGAATGACACACTGGACCCGATGGACTCAACAGATGTATTCAGAACATTTCATCCTAAAACAGCAGAATACATATTCTTTTCAATTGCAAGTGGAACATTCTCCAGAACAGATCACTTATAGGACATAAATCAGGCTCAACAAATAAAAAACATGGAAGTCATACCACATACCTTTTCTGACCACAATGCTATGGAACTTGAAGTCATCCACAAGGGAAAATCTGGAAAAACCACAAATACATGGATGTTAAATAACATGCTACAAAACAATGGATGAGTCTACCAGGAAATCAAAGAAAATTTCAAAAATACATGGAAACAAATGAAAATGAAAACACAACAGTCCAAAACCATTGGGATACAGGCAGTCCTGGAGGGAAGTTTATAGCAATACAAACCTACACTCCAGAAGCAAGAAAAGTCTGAAATACACAAACTAACCTTACACCTAAGGCAACTAGAAAAAGAACAACAAGTGAAGCCTAAAGCCAGCAGAAGGAAGAAAATAGTAAAGATTAGAGCAGAAATAAATGACATAGAAACTTAAAAAACAGTAGAAAGTAGGAGCTGGTTATTTATTTATTTATTTGGGAGTGAGCAAGCAAGCAGGTGTGGGCTGGGGGAGGAGCAAAGGGAGAAAGATAAGCAGACTCCACACTGAGCATGGAGCTAACTTGGAGCTTGATCCCATAACCCTGAGATTATGACCTGAGCTGAAATCAAGAGTCAATTAATCGACTGAGACACCCAAGAGCCCCAAGCAGCTGGTTCTTTGAAAAAGTTAATAAAATTGATAAGCCACTAGCCAGACTTATCAAAAGAAAAAAGATCCAAATGAATTAAATAACAAATGACAGAAAAACAGCCAACACCACCAAAATACAATTATAAGAGAATATAATGAAAAACTGCATGCCAACAAATAAGACAACCTGGAAGAAATAAATTCCTAGAAACATACACAATACCAAAACGTTGCTAGAAAAAAAACAGAATGATATTCAGCAAAGAAATTGAATCAGTAATCCAAAAACTCCGAACAAACAAATATCCAGGGCCAGATGGCTTCACAGGCAAATTCTACCAAACATTTAAAGAAGAATTAATACTTATTCTTCTTCAACTATTCCAAAAAAATAGAAAATGAAGGAAAACTTCCATATTCCTTCTATAAGGCCAGCATTACCCTGATACCAAAGCCAGATAAAGACACCACCAAAAAAAACGAACAACAGGTCAATATCCCCGATAAACATGCATGCAAAAATTCTCAATAAAATACTAGCAAACTGAGTCCAAAAGTACATTTAAAAATATCATTCAGGGGATCCCTGGGTGGCTCAGCAGTTTAGCGCCTGCCTTTGGCCCAGGGCGCGATCCTGGAGTCCCATGTCAGACTCCCAGTATGGAGCCTGCTTCTCCCTCCTCCTGTGTTTCTGCCTCTCTCTCTCTCTCTCTTTTCTCTCTCATAAATAAATAAATCTTTAAAAAATATATATCATTCAAACATGGATGCAAAAATTCTCAATAAAATACTAGCAAACTGAATCCAAAAGTACATTAAAAAATATCATTCAACATGATCAGATTCCTTGGCTACAGGGCTGGTTCAATATTCACAAAACAATAAACTTGATACATCACATTAATAAAAGAAAGGATAAAAACCATATGATCCTTTCAATAGATGCAAAAAAAGCAATTGACAAAACACAACATCTATTCATGATAAAAACTCAAAACAAAGTAGTTTTAGAGGGAACATACTTCCATATAAGAAAGGCCATATATGAAAAACTCAGTCTAATATCAATCACTGTGAATGGAGAAAATACCCAATAGGAGCTTTTCCTACAGTCAGGAACAAGGCAGGGATGTCCACTTTCACCACTTTTATTCAATATAGTACTGGAAGTCTTGGTCTCAGCAATTGGACAACAAAAAGACAACCAAACTGTCAAAGAAGTCAAACTGTCACTATTTGCAGATGACATGAAACTCTATATTAAAAAACCTGAAAGACTCCATCAAAAACCTGCTCAAACTGATAAAGGAATTCAGTAAATTCAGAGGATAAAAAATCAACATACAGAAATCTGTTGCATTTCTATAAACCAATAATGAAGCAGAAAGAGAAATTAAGGAATCCTATTTACAATTGTGCCAAAAACAATAAGATACCTAGGAATAAACATAACCAAAGGAGTGAAAGACCTGTACTCTGAAAACCATAAAACACTGGTGAAAGAAATGGAAGAAAACACAAAGAAATGGAAAGACATCCATGCTAATGGATTAACAGATATTGTTAAAATGTTTATACTACCCAAAGCTATCTACACATTTAATGCAATCCCTATCAAAATACCAACAGTATTTTTCGCAGAGCTAGAACAGTCCTGAAATTTGTATGTAATCAGAAAAGACCCCAAATAGCCAAAGCAAACTTGAAAAAGAAAAGCACAGCTGGAGACATCATAATTCTTGGCCTCAAGTTATATTACAAGGCTGTAGCACTCCAAATAGTATGGCACTGGCACAAAAATAGACACATAGATTAATGGAACAGAATACAAAACCCAGAAGTGGACCCACAACTATATAGTCAATCAATTTTGACAAAGTAGGGAAGAATATCCAATGGGGGAAAAGATAAGTCTCCTCAATAAATGGCGTTGGGAAAACTGGGCAGCAACATGCAAAACGAATGAAGCTGGACCACTTTCTTACACCATAAATAAATTTAAAATGGATGAAAGTCCTAAATGTGAGACCTGAGACCATAAACATCCTAGAAGAGAACACAGGCAGTAACTTTGACATTGGCCACAGCAACTTCCTTTTTAGATATGTCTCCTAAGACAAGGGAAACAAAAGCAAAAAAAAAAAACAAAAAACTATTGGTCCTTCAGCAAAATAAAAAGCTTCTATACAGTGAAGGAAACAATCAACAAAATTAAAAGACAACCTATGTAATGGGATGAGATGTTTGCAAATGACACATCTGATAAAGGGTTAGTATCCAATATATATAAAGACTGATACAACTCAATGCCCAAAAAACAAATAACCCAGTTTAAAAATGAGCAAAAGACATGAATAGACATTTTTCCAAAGAAGACACCTGAAAAAAAAGAAGAAGAAGAAGAAAACATCTAGTTGGCCAAGAGATACATGAAAAGATGCTCAACATCACTCATCATCAGGAAATACAAATCAAAACTACAATGGGATACCACCACACATCTGTCAGAATGGCTAAAATGAACAACATAAATAACAACAGGTGTCAGCAAGGATATGGAGAAAGGGGACCCTCTTGCACTGTTGGTGGGAATGTAAAACAGTACAGCTGCTCTGGAAAACAGTAGAGTTTCCTCAAAAACTTAAAAATAAAGCTACCCTATAATCCAGCAATTGCACTACTAGGTATTTATCCAAAGGATACAAAAATACTAAATTGAAGGGATACATGCACCCATATGTTTATAGCAGCATTACTTATAATAACCAGATACGGAAACAGCCCAAGTATCTAATAACTAGTGAATGAATAAAGAAGATGTGATGTGTGTGTGTGTGGATAGATAGATAGATAGATAGATAGATAGATAGATAGATAGATATAGATGTAAATATCTATCTCCCTATATATATATAATGGAATATTAGTCATAAAAAATATTGACATTTGCAATGACATAGAAGGAGCTACAGAGTGTTACTAAGTGAAATAAATCAGAAAAAGACAAATACTATATGTATGGTATTGGAAGTTAACTTAGACTTATTGTGGTGATCATTCTGTAATACTTATAGTAATATCAATGACTATTTTGTACTGAAGCTATTATGTATCAATTTGTCTCCATTAGAAATCTATAATCAAAATTTTAAAAGATAATTAATGTATCCACCTCCTCAAATAGTTAATTATTTTTGTGTGTGTGGTGTGAATGTAAGATTTATTCTCCACAACTTTCAAGTATACCATACTATATTACTAACTATAGTTGCCATGCTGTACATTAGATTCTATGAACTTATTCTTCTTAGAACTGAAATTCTGTACCCTTTGAACCATATTTCATATTTTTTCCTCCTACCAGCCTCTGGCAACCACTATTCTATTCTCTGTTTCTATGATATTGGTTTGTTTGGGTTTTTTTAGATTCCTTATATAAGTGAGATTGTACAGTATATTCTTTCTCCCTCTGGCCTATTTCACTTAGCATAAATTCCTTTAAAGTTATTCATCTTGAAAAAAAATAAAGTTATTCATCTTGTGGCATTAGCAGGATTTACTTCCTTTTATGGCTGAAAATAATATTCGCGTGTGTGTGGATGTGCGCGTGCGCGCGCGTGTATGTGTGTGTATCACATTTTCTTTATCCAAATAACTGTCAAATAACATTTAGGTTATTTCCGTATGTTGGCTCTTGTGAATAAGGCTGCAATGAACATGGGGTTGCAGTTATCTCTTCAAGATACAGATTTAATTTCCTTCAGATATATATATATCCAGTAATAATATTGATGAATCATATGGTAGCTCTATTTTTTCTTTAAAAAAGAAGATTTTATTTATTTATTCATGAGAGACACAGAAACAGAGAGAGAGGCAGAGACACAGGCAGAGGGAGAAGCAGGCTCCACACAGGCAGCCCGACGTGGGACTCGATCCCAGGGCTCCAGGATCACGCCCTGGGCTGAAGGCGGCGCTAAACCGCTGAGCCACCCGGGCTGCCCTCTTTTTTTTTAACTGCCAAATGATTTTCCATAATGGCTATACCGATTTGCATTCCCATCAACAGTGTATAAGTGTTTCCTTTCTCCACAGCTTTGCCAACATTTGTTATCTTTTTGAAAATAACCATCCTAATAAATGTGAGGTGTTATCTCATTGTGCTTTAAATTTGCATTTCTCTGATAATGAGTGATGTTGAACATGTTTCAAATACTGATTGGCCTTACCTATGTCTTCTTTCGAAAAATATCTATGCAGCTTCTTTGCCCATTTTTAATGGAATATTTGCTTTTTGCTGTTGAGTTATAAAAGTTCTTTGTAATTTGGGGATTAACCCCTTATTAGATATATGCCTTGCAAATATTTCCTCCCCTTCAGTAGATTGCCTTTTCAATTGATTGCTTCCTTTACTGTTGAGAAGCTCTGTAGTTGGATGTGGTCTCACTTGTTTATTTTAGCTTTTGTTGTCTACCTATGGTATCTTTTGGAAAAAAATCATTGCAATGACCAATGCCAAGGATCTTTTTAATTTTGTTTCTTCTAGGAATTTTACACTTTAAGGTTTTACTTTTAAGTCTTTGATCCATTTTGAGTTAATGTTTTGTGAGTGGTATAAGACAGGGTTGCAATTTCATTCCCTAGATTAGGATTTCCAGTTTTCCCAGTACCATTTATTGAAGAAATTACCCTTTCTCCATTGTATATTACTGGTGCCCCTGTCAAAAGTTATTCAACTGCATATGTGTTTATGTCCAAGACCTCTATTCTGCTCCACTGGTCTAGATGCCTATTCTTGTGGCAGTACTATGTTCTTTTGATTACTATCGCTTTGTAAATAGATTGAAGACAGGAAATGTGATGTGTCCACTTTGTTGTTCTTAGGATTGTTTTGTCAATTCAGGGTCATTAATATTTACTTATGAATTTTAGGATTTTTTTTCTATTTCTGTTCAAATCAACCTAATTCTTTTTATGTCTTTTATATTTGAGCATTACCATAGTTTATTTAACTAGATCTCTGTTAAATGGGCACTTTGGTTGTTTTCAGTTTTCTCTCTAACAAATAACATTGTAACAAACATTATTTGAATAAAAAGATATTTCATACTCCAGTCTTCATTTCTATCAGCTCAAAATGAGTCTTCTGCCTAAAAAGAATTGCCACTATTTCCTCCTTGATACTAATTTTATGAACTCTTTCTTTTGCAGTATACAAATTGTCTCTTAATACTGATTTTTTAAAGAACCATAGATATATTATATGTATCCCCCCCCCCCCCCGCCAAATCCAACATTCCAGTGAATTTGAACTTTTGACATTTGTCTATCAATGCTTGTCAAAATGTGGTCTCAAGACTAGCAGCTGGGGCATCAGCTGGGAATATATTAGAAGTACAGATTATTGGATCCTACCTCCGACCTACAGAATCAGAAGCTTTGGGGTTCAAGTCCAGCTATCTGTTATTTTTTTTAAGATTTATTTATTCATTTATGGTAGACAGACAGACAGAGAGAGAGAGAGAGAGAGAGAGAGAGAGAGAGGCAGAGACACAGGAGGAGGGAGAAGCAGGCTCCATGCCGGGAGCCCGACACGGGACTCGATCCCGGGACTCCAGGATCGCGCCCTGGGCCAACGGCAGGCGTCAAACTGCTGAGCCACCCAGGGATCCCCTATCTGTTATTTTTAATTTAAATTCAACTAGCCAACACATAGTACATACATAGTTTCAGATGTAGTATTCAGTAATTTATCAGTTGCAAATAATACCCTGTGCTGATCACATCATGTGGTCTCCTTTATCCCCATCACCAAATTACCCCATCCCTTCCCCCTACCTCTCCTCCAGCAACCCTGTTTGTTTCCCAGAGTTAAGAGTTACTCATGGTTTGTCTTCTTCTCTGATTACTTCCCATTCAGTTTTCTCTCCTTTCCCCTATGATCCTCTATGTCGTTTCCTATATTCCACATATGAGTGAAATCATATGATAATTGTCTTTCTCTGGTTGACTGATTTAACTCAGCATAATACCCTCCAGCTCCATCCACATCGATGTAAATGGTATTTGTCCTTTCTGATGGTTGAGTAACATCCCATTTTATATATATATACACATATATGTATATACATGTAATATATATACATATATATACATAGATATATGAAGATGTGGTATATATATCATATATAGATATATTAAGATATATATAGATATATATAGATATATAGATAGATAGATAGATATATCTTCATTCATTCATCTGTCAATGGATATCTCAGCTCTTTCCATAGTTTAGCTATTGTGGACATTGCTGCTGTGAACATTGGGGTGCAGGTGCCCTTTGGATCACTACATCTGTATCTTTGGGGTAAATACCCAGTAGTGCAATTGCTGGATCAAAGGTTAGCTTTATTTTCAACTTCTTGAGGAACCTCCACACTGTTTTCCAGAGTGGCTGTGCAGTTTGCATTCCCACAACAGTGTATGAGTGTTCTCCTTTATCCGAATCCTCGCCAATATTTATTATTTCGTGTCTTATTAATTTTCACCATTCTCTCTGGTGTGAGGTGGTATCTCATTGTGGTTTTGATTTGTATTTCCCTGATGGCAAGTGATGCGGAGCATTTTTTCATGTGTCTGTTGGGCATGTGTATGTCTTCTTTGGGGAAATGTCTTTTCTGCCCATTTCATGACCAGACTGTTTGTTTCTTGGGTGTTGAGCTTGATAAGTTCTTTATAGATCTTGGATACCAGCCCATTATCGGTTATATCATTTGAAAATATCTTCTCCCATTCTGTACATTACCTTTAGTTTTGCTGGCTGTTTCCTTTGCTGTGCAGCTTTTTATCTTTTTTTTATTTTTTAAAAATCTTAAGAAGCTTTATCCTGATGAAGTCCCAATAGTTCATTTTTGCTTTTGTTTCCCTTGCCTTTGGGGACATGTCTAGCAAGAAGTTGCTGCAGCCAGGTAAGAGAGGTTTCTACCTGTTTTCCTCTAGGATTTTGATGGATTCTTGTCTCACATTTAGGTATTTCATCCATTTTTTAGTCTATTTTTGTGTATGGTGTAAGAGAATGGTCCAGTCTCATTCTTCTGCACCTAGCTGTCCAATTTTCCCAGCACCATTTATTGAAGAGACTGTCTTCTTTACATTAGATATTCTTTCCTGCTTTGTCAACAATATGCTGACCATATTGCGGAAGGTTCTCTATTCTGTTCCACTGATCTAGGTGTTTGTTTCTGTGGCACTCCCATACTGTCTTGATGATCACAGCTTTGTAATACAGCTTGAAGTCTGGGATTGTGATGCCACCCATTTGGGGGTTTTTGTTGTTGTTGTCGTTGTTGTTGTTTCAATGTTCCTTTTGCTATTCAGAGTCTTTTGCAGTTCCATTCAAATCGTAGGATTATTTGTTCCAACTCTGCGAAAAATGTCGATGGTATTTTGATAAGGATTGCATTAACTGTATAGATTGCTCCAGGTAACATAGACAATTTAACAATACTTTTCTTCCAATCCATGAGCGTAGAACGTTTTTCCATTTGTTTGTGTTTTCCTTGATTCCCTTCAAGGTGTTCTGTAGTTTAAAAACTTAGAGTACAGATCCTTTACCTCTTTGGTTAGGTTTAATCCTATCTTGTAGATTTGGGTGCAATTATAAATGGGATTGATTCCTTAATTTCTCTTTCTTCTGTCTCATCATTAGTGTATAGAAATTCTACTGGTTTCTATGCATTGATTTTATATCCTGCCATGTTGCTGAATTGCTGTATGATTTCTATTGATTTCAGGGTGGAGTCTTTTGGTTTTCCACATAAAGTGGAAATCTTCAAAGAGTGAGAATTTGATTTCTTTGCCAATTTGAATGCCTTTTATTTCTTTTCATTGTCTGAATGCTGAGGTTGGGACTTGTAGTACTGTGTTAAGTAACAGTAGTGAGACTGGTCATCCCTATTTCCTTCCTGTCTTTAGGGGAAAAGCTCTGTCCTTCCCTGTTGAGAATGATATAGGCTGTGGGCTTTTTGTATATGGCTTTTATGATATTGAGATATGTTCCCTCTATCCCTACACTGTGGAGAGTTTTAATCAATAAAATATGTTTTCGTATTTTGTCAAATACTTTCTCTGCATCATTTGAAAGGATCATATAGTTCTTGCCCTTCCTTTTTATTAATGTGATGCATCACACTGATTGATTTGGGAATGTTGAACTAACTAACCTTGCAGCCCGGGAATAAATCCCACTTGTCATGGTGAATGATCCTTTTAATGTACTCTTGGATCCTATTGGCTAGTATCTTGGTGAGAATTTTTTGCATCTGTGTTCATTAGGGATATTGGTCTGTAATTCTTTCTGGTGAGGTCTTTGTTTGGTTTGGAGATCAAAGTAATGTTGGCCTCATTGAGTTTGGAAGTTTTCCTTCCATTTCTGTTTTTTTGAAACAGCTTCAGAAGAATAGGTTTATTTCTTCTTTAAAGGTTTGCTAGAATTCCCCTGGGAAGCGTCTTTCCCTGGACTCTTGTTTCTTGGGAGGTTTTTGATGACTGCTTCAATTTTCTTGCTCCTTATTGGCCTTTTCAGGTTTTCTATTTCTTCCTGTTTCAGTTTGGTAGTTTATAAGTTTCCAGGAATGCATCCATTTCTTCAAAATTGCCTAATTTATTAGCATTTCGTTGCTCATAATGTTTTTTAAATGGTTTGTAATTTCTTGGTATAGGTCATGATCTCTCCTCTTTCATTATTTTATTAATTTGGGTCCTTTTTCTTTTCTTTTTGATAAGCGTAGTTAGGGGTTTATCGATCTTACTAGTTCTTTCAAAGAACCAGTTTCTAGTTTTGTTGGTCTGTTATACTGTTCTTCTAATTTATATTTCATTGATTTCTGCTCTAATCTTTACAATTTCTTTTCTCCTGCTTGGTTTGGGCTTTATTTGTTATTCTTTCCCTAGCTCCTTTAGGTTTAAGGTTAGCTTGCATATTTGAAATTTTTCTAATTTTTTGAGAAAAGCTTATGTTACAGTGTACTTCCCTCTTAGGACCATCTTTGCTGTATCCCAAAGGTTTGGAACAGTTGTTTTTATACTAATTCATTCCCATGAATTTTTAAAATTCTTTAATTTCTTGGTTGACCCATTCATTCTTTAGTAGGATGCTCTGTAAATTCCAAGTGTTTGAGTTCCTTCCAAATTTCCTCTTGTGGTCATTAAGTTTAAAAGCACTGTGGTCTGAAAATATGCAGGGAATAATCCCAATCTTTTGGTGTCAGTTGAGACCTGATTTGTGACCCAGTATGTAGTCTATTCTAGAGAATGTTCCATGTGCACTCGAGAAGAATGTGTATTCTGTTGCTTTAGGATGGAATGCTCTGTATATATCTGTGAAGTCTACCTGGTCCAATGTGTCATTCAAATCCCTTGTTTCCATGTTGATCTTCTGCTTAGATGATATGTCCATTGCTGTAAATGGAGTGTTAAAGTCCTCTACTATTATTGTATTATTATCAATATGTTTAATTTGATTATTAATTGGTTTATATAATTGGCTGTTCCCAAGTTAATAGCATAAATATTTATAATTGTTAGATCCTGTTGGAAAGACCTTTTAATTCTTCATCCCTTACTATAGTCTTTGGATTAAAATCTAATTTGTCTGACATGAGGATTGCTACCTAGCCTTGTTTTGAGGTCTATTAGCATGATAAATCATTCTCCACCCCCTTACTTTCAATCTTGAGATGTCTTTAGGTCTAAAATGAGCCTCTTGTAGACAGCATATGGATGGGTTTGCTTTTTTATCCAATCAGATAACCTGTGCTTTTGACTGGAGCATTTAGCCCATTTACGTTCAGAGTAACTATTGAAAGATATGAATATACTGCCATTGTATTACCTGTAAAGTCTCTGTTTCTTTAAGTTGTTTCTATTTCTTTTCAGTCTGTGTTACTTTTGGGCTCTCTCTTTGCTAACAAGATCCCCCTTAATAGTAGTCACATATTCTTTTATTTTTTTTCTGTTCTGGAAGCTCTTTATCTCTCTTTCCATTCTGAATGGCAGCCTTGCTGGATAAAGTATTCCTGGCTGCATGTTTTTCTCATTTAGTACCTTGAATATATCATGCCAGCCTTTTCTGGCCTGCCAGGTCTCTACGGAGAGGTCTGTTGCTAGTCTAATGTTCTTACCCCAGTAGGTTAAGAACCTTTTGTTTCAAGCTGCCTTTAGGATTTTCTCTTTATCTCTGAAATTTGAAAGCTTCACTATTATATGTCAGGATGTTGATCTACTTTTACTGATTTTGGTAGGGGTCCTTTCAGTGTCTTGGACCTGAATGTCTGTTTCCTTTTTCTAATTAGGGAAGTTCTCAGCTATGATTTGCTCAAATAAATCTTCTGGCTCTCTCTCTCTCTTCTCCCTCAGGGATGCAAATAGTTCTAATATTGTTTCTTTTTTTTTTTTTTTTTTTTTTTTTTTTTTTTTGCATTGCTGATTTCTTGAAGCCTCCACTCATGGTCCATTAGTTGTTTTTCTCTTTTGCTCAACTTCCTTCCTTTCTATCAACTTGCCTTGAATTCCAGCTCTGACTTCTTACTTATATCCATATCAGTTAGCTCTGTGGCAGAGAGTATTATCTCTGGTTCTTTCTTTTGCTGTGAATTCCTCCTAGTCATTTTGTCCAGAGAAGAAGGGATGGGGTAAAGAATATAATCTCATAATGTCACAAGGTTGACAAAATAAGATGATCCACTTGGTCTTGAGTGTGTTTTGGTCTCTATGTTAGAAAGCACTTGGGATCCCTGGGTGGCGCAGCGATTTGGCGCCTGCCTTTGGCCCAGGGGGCGATCCTGGAGACCTGGGATCAAATCCCACGTCTGGCTCCCGGTGCATGGAGCCTGCTTCTCCCTCTGCCAGTGTCTTTGCCTCTCTCTCTCTGTGTGTGAGAGAAATTAAAAATTAAAATGATAAATCTTTTAAAAAGTGCTAAATCCCAAAATTGTAAAATTTTTTGTAAATGTAAATGTAAATTGTATATATATACAAAAATAAAATTGAATATAGTGAAAGGAAGCCAAAAATGAAGACTATATCTAGAAAAGGCAAATGTAAAAATAGAAAGTTAAAAAAATACTTAAAAACAAAGTGTTGATATAATACAAAACTAGTTGAAAAGGGACAAAAGAAAAAAGAAATGCAAAAAAAAATTTTTTAAGATTTTTTTATTTATTCATTCATGAGAGACACATAGAGAGGCAGAGACACAGGCAGAAGAAGAAGCAGGCTCCACGCAGGAAGCCCGACGTGGGACTCGATCCCAGGACTCCAGGACCACTCCCTGGGCCAAAGGCAGGTGCTAAACTGCTCACCCACCCAGGGATCCCCAAGAAATGGAAAAAATTTAACTGAAAGATAAATAATGAGAAACAACCTTGAATTCTATATATTATTTTCTCCTAGTGCTGGAGTTTTGCAGTCCTGTTTGGTCCATAAACTTGCTGTTTACCTATGCTTCCAGCTGGTCTTCCAGGGGAAGGGGTTTGCTGCGCTGATTCTCAGATGTCTTTGCCTGGGCAGAGTTGCACCAAGCCTTGTGCAGTGGGGGGCCAGGCTCATTGTAAGCTGGTTGCTGTGTGTGGCTTTTGTTCCCTGAAGGCTTTCCAGGCCTCTGTGTGCACCCATTCTGATATTTCTGGGAGAAGTCAGAGGATTGCCCAGTTTCTGTCCTTTATAGGGCCCAGTATGGAAAGCATTCACCCAATAGGGCCCTGCATTGAGGTTTCTGGCAAGCTGAGCTGAGAGCCCCTTCCAGGTTCACTACTGAAACCAGTTTGCCCACTCCAATGCTTGGAAACACTGTCAGCTCAGGCAACTCTGTTCTTTCTGTGACCCTGGGGACCCTGATACTACACTGCCCACCTGGGATTCTGCCCTGCTTCACCACTGAGCACCTTATAGGCAGGGATGTCTCTTGCAGGATCAGATTTCTAAAGGTTCCAATTTTGTGCTAGTTCACTTTCTGGTAACCAGCTTCCACAGGCTCTTTCCCCCACTGTTTATCTTCTGACATATCCCTTCAGTTTTGCTTCTCCATACTCCTACCTTGCAGAAGGTGGGTGCTTTTCTATTTGTAGAATTCTAGTCATTCTTTTCTTATAATTCAGGTTGAATTCATCTAGGTGTTCAAAATGATTTAATAGGAATCTAACTAAATTCAGAGGACCAGATGAAATGAGATCCTCTACTCTTCTGCCATATTACCTCTCCTCCCCTCCAGCAATCTTTTTTTTAATAAATTAATTTTTTATTGGTGTTCAATTTACCAACATACAGAATAACACCCAGTGCTCATCCCGTCAAGTGTCCCCCTCAGTGCCCGTCACTCACTCACCCCCGCCCTCCTCCCCTTCCACCACCCCTAGTTCATTTCCCAGAGTTAGGAGTCTTTATGTTCTGTCTCCCTTTCTGATATTTCCCACACATTTCTTCTCCCTTCCCTTCTATTCCCTTTCACTATTATTTATATTCCCCAAATGAATGAGAACATACACTGTTTGTCCTTCTCTGCCTGACTTATTTCACTCAGCATAATACCCTCCAGTTCCATCCACATTGAAGCAAATGGTGGGTATTTGTTGTTTTTAATGGCTGAGTAATATTCCATTGTATACATAAACCACATCTTCCTTATCCATTCATCTTTCGATGGACACCCAGGCTCCTTCCACAGTTTGGCTATTGTGGACATTGCTGCTAGAAACATCGGGGTGCAGAAGAAATGGACGCATTCCTGGAAAGCCACAAACTACCAAAACTGGAACAGGAAGAAATAGAAAACCTGAACAGGCCAATAACCAGGGAGGAAATTGAAGCAGTCATCAAAAACCTCCCAAGACACAAAAAGTCCGGGGCCAGATGGCTTCCCAGGGGAATTCTATCAAACGTTTAAAGAAGAAACTATACCTATTCTACTAAAGCTGTTTGGAAAGATAGAAAGATGGAGTACTTCCAAATTCGTTCTATGAGGCCAGCATCACCTTAATTCCAAAACCAGACAAAGACCCCGCCAAACAGGAGAATTACAGACCAATATCCCTGATGAACATGGATGCAAAAATTCTCAACAAGATACTAGCCAATAGGATCCAACAACACATTAAGAAAATTATTCACCATGACCCAGTAGGATTTATCCCCGGGACACAAGGCTGGTTCAACACTCGTAAAACAATCAATGTGATTCATCATATCAGCAAGAGAAAAACCAAGAACCATATGATCCTTTCATTAGATGCAGAGAAAGCATTTGACAAAATACAGCATCCATTCCTGATCAAAACTCTTCAGACTGTAGGGATAGAGGGAACTTTCCTTGACATCTTAAAAGCCATCTACGAAAAGCCCACAATAAATATCATTCTCAATGGGGAAGCACTGGGAGCCTTTCCCCTAAGATCAGGAACAAGACAGGGATGTTCACTCTCACCACTGCTATTCAACATAGTCCTGGAAGTCCTAGCCTCAGCAATCAGACAACAAAAAGACATTAAAGGCATTCAAATTGGCAAAGAAGAAGTCAAACTCTCCCTCTTCGCCGATAACATGATACATATAAAACCCAAAAGCCTCCACTCTAAGATTGCTAGAACTCATACAGCAATTTGGTAGCGTGGCAGGATACAAAATCAATGCCCAGAAATCCAGCAATCTGTCTTAACAAATTTTCTGGGTGATTCTGGCATAGGCTAAATTTGGAGAACCATTGTACTATATTTATATTGCTCTAAGTTAAGGGTGTCCCAGCATCATTTCTATAGAAACATGGGTTGATTTATGTATGTATTTGTATGATTTATGTACTACTTTTCCATTTCCATTTCCAGTGTTACTATTATTCATATATAATAATGTTTTTCATAGGTTACATATAATAAAAATTAGATCAACTATAATGAAATTAAGTTTTTTAATACACAATAACTTTTCTTTAAAGTGCCACATATTGCTCCCCGAAATTTCTACCACACCCCTGTTTCTGAGAATAAATGAATTCTGGTCAAAATAACCAACATGAGCAAATTCATGGAGATAACAATGAAAATTGCAAATGTAGAAGCTTTACGAAAATTAACACTGACTTGAAAGGATGGTGCTCATTGAACAATAGTGGGAAATACCCTATCCTACGGTAGGTCTAGATCATGGAGGAGCTTCATTGGCAGCAGGTAAGTTTGAATGTTTGCAATGCTTTCTCTTTTTTCTAATTTTAAAAAGTTATTTATATTTTAAATCACAAATGATTAAAATATTCAGCCTACTCAAAATGTTAACATATGAACACTACACAACACATTTCAACAACAAAAAGAAGTACATAAAGTAAACATAAATGCCTCATGACAATAACCCGATTGATATGTATTAGAGCATATTTTGTAGAATTTATAAATTCTACACACACAAAATATAAGTGCTAATAATTTTAAAGACATGACTCTTGCCAATCAATGTTGATAACATTAAAATATTATTTTTAACCACATTTTCAATGTGCCCAGGAGTGAGTAGTACTATTGGATGATATGGTTTGAAATCCAATCTGAATCATTACTGACATGAGTATTTAAATTTATACAATACCCTTTTGAAACTTGAATGTTTTATATATATATATACATATATATATATACATATATATAATCATTCAACATATATATGTTTTATATATGTATATATATCTACAGATATATATTTATATCTCCAGCCGAATTAGAGCATTGAACAATGATATTAATCTAAGTATGTGGAGTTCCATTTAGTGTTACATTTATTATAAAAAATTAAGAGAAAATAGATTTCTTCAGAAACATAAAATAGAAAACTTAATGAAATAATGGCTATTCTCTAAAATCTCTCATTACCTTTAGGTAATGCTTATAATATATGCAGTAGTAAAAAACAGTGTATAGTAGTAAAAAACAGGTAAGTAGAAATCATAAATTGAGCCTAATTAAATTATCAGCCAAGAAAAATAAATAAAATAATTTTTTTGCTAATGACCAATTATCTAGTCTCCAAAACTGTGAAACCACCCCAGAGGTAATATAAAGATGAAGCATATTAACAACTCCTGAGAGTTTTGGAGAGAATATATGCAGAAACAAATAGTAAAATTGTTATTGCACATTACCAAATAATTGGATTGCAAACAAGGTGAATTTTATGTTTCTGTCTAGAATTATTTTTTCAACATAAATTTTAGTTCAACATAGCAATCTGTCCCCATGCATGGCAATTGCTGGGATTACTTAAACTGGACCCATTGCAGCTTCTCATTTTGCCCCTATGGACTATGCAGATAATAGTGTCATATATATTAATTATGTAATAATTTGATTAAATGAGGTAACATATGTGCTAAATTAGCGCTTCTCAAGTGTGTCTACAAAACAGAATTAATCTGCGGTGCTTTTAAAAAACACTAATTCTTTGTTCCCATCCCAGACCAATTAAACCAGATTCTTCATAGTTGTTTCAAATGTACTGCCAGAGTTAAGAACCCTGGTGCTTATCATTTGATGATATAAGAGAAATCAACCAATACTCAAAACCATATACAAATAATTGCAGGGTTTTTTAATAGCCAGAATCTTATAGCTACTGGCAGAGGAAACCCAAAACAAATGTAATCTATATTGGCTCTAGTTAAAAATTCTTCTCCCAAACTGCTTATTTCTTGTCAATTACAACTTTCACTCCAATAAAAATTTCTTGTGATAATGGAAATCTTCTGTACCTGTGCCTCTGATAATGGGGCTCTGAGTCACATGCACTTGTTGAACTCTTGAGATGTGTGACTCTCAAGTGTGACTTGAGAACCTAGATTTTTAATTTTAATCAGCTTAAACCTAAATAGCCATATGTGGTTTATGGCTTCAATATTGAATGGCACAACTCAAGAATTATGAATGATCCAACAGTTAGTCAGGACCTGGAAGGCAGTGAGCTTTTCAGAAAAACACAGGAAATATTTTTGTTGATTAATGACTGATATAAGTAAACACACCCCTGGAGAAGTAGAAGCAGGAATAGTAAGTATTTCAACACTGTTGTTGGATAAAATGTAAGGCTTTTTTATGGTAGTAGAATGTCCCTTAATATTGAATAGACAATGTCAATTTCAACCAAGGACACTGACTATCTCAAATTAGGCCAGAATTAGGACAAAAGTGAGTAGGATCTACAGCCTTTGGAAGGCTTTGGCCACCATCAAAGGTAAGGCAAGCCCTTTCCCTTTTTAACAATGCTCTTAAAAACTTATTCTGACATTTGTTTAAAATGGTAGTGAAGGCTTTATTCAAGACTACTGAATAAGGCAGGGAGACTGAACTCAACTCCAAATACAGTAAAGAGAACTAGGGATTTACAGCTAATGAACAGAGGGAGGAGGTCAATATAAAATTACTAAAAGACCTCAAGAGTAGGAGCATTCCTACTAAACTAGCTGAACAGTATTGCTAAAAGCAGGCCAAGGACAGGGCCAAGGCCTAGTCAAAAAGAGGGCTGTGAGGAGCTTGACTATAATTTGCTTAAGGTGTAAGTCTTTCTCAATGTCCAGCTAAAATAAACTTTTTAGCATTGAGAGAAAGATCACTGATTTTGAAAACCAAAGGTTCTAGAAAATATTTTGAAAAATGGCATGCAGTTGATGTAACATATGCTCTAATAACAAGAAATGCATAAAACCAAAAGTTTCAGAAATGTTTGTATGTGCATATATTAGAAGTTGAATTACATGAAAGTTACAATTACTTGGTTTATTTTCAGAATTCTTCGTTATTACCCAGAACAAACTTGAAAGTGTAAGATCAAAGCCTTTTGTTGCTGGTGTTAAGAAAGAAACTCTACATTGAAGTTCCAGCTTGCTTCTATTCATTAATGTCCCTGCAATATCTTCTGGTGTGGTATAAAAGCAATAAAATGAAATTTGTTCTCTGCAGGTTTTGATATGTCATGATTATTTAAGTGTCATATTTTTTTGCAAATTTACTTTGTACGATGTTACACAGAGAAAAGTCATCTTCACACATTTCTTATGCTTCCAGGTAAATATGTTTAGAAAAGAATATATCTTGCTTTATCTTTTTCACATTAAAACTGGAAATTCATTGAGGAGGTCAGAACAAAGTCTTTATTCTTTATATTATATTTAGTAAACCTGCAAATCATAGTATTTAGTAAAACTACCTATCATACCATGAGCTGTAGTAGAACTATGAAAGATTTATAAACTAAATTTATGCTGGTATCAAAAGGAATATTGAAAAGAATAAGAGGGAAGAACATAAATATTGAATGAATAATAGTCAAGTGTCTTTATGTGGTCTTCTTTTCTCTTTTGGCCCTGGAATAATAATAATAATAATAATAATAATAATATATTTAATAATATATTAATATATAATTAATTATATATATTGTTGTTATTGTTATTATCTAATCATGTGTTTCTATTTAAGTGGAGAATTGTTTTATTGTTCTGTTTTTTACTATATGTATATTTTATTGAAGTTCGATTTGCCAACATATAGTATAACACCCAGTGCTCATCCCGTCAAGTGATCCCTCAATGCCCGTCACCCAGTCAACCCACCCACTCACCTCCCATTCCATTACCCCTGTTTGTTTCCCAGAGTTAGGAGTCTCTCATGTTTTGTCACCCTCTCTAATTTTTCCCAGTCATTGTCCCTCCTTTCCTCTATAATCCCTTTCATTATTTTATATATTTACCATATGAGTGAAACCATATGATTGTCCTTCTCCAATTGACTTACTTCACTCAGCATAATACTCTCCAGTTCCATCCACATCGAAACAAATGGTGGGTATTCATCATTTCTAATGGCTGAGTAAATTCCATTGAATATATAGACCACATCTTCTTTATCCATTCATCTTTTGATAGACACTGAGGATCCTTCCACAGTTTGGCTATTGTGGACATTGTTGCTATAAACATTGGGTTGCAGGTGTCTCAGCTTTTCACTGCATATGTATCTTTGGGGTAAATCCCCAGTAGTGCAATTGCTGAGTCATAGGGCAGGTCTATTTTTAACTCTTTGAGGAACCTCCACACAGTTTTCCAGAGTGGCTGCACCAATTCACATTCCCACCAACAGTGCAAGAGAGTTCTCCTTTCTCCACATCCTCTCCCAATATTTGTTATTTTCTGTCTTGTTCATTTTCCCCATTCTCACTGGTGTGAGGTGGTATCTCATTGTGGTTTTGATTTGTATGTCACTGATGGCAAGTGATGCAGAGCATTTTCTCATGTGCTTGTTGGCCATGTCTATGTCATCCTCTGTGAAATTTCTTTCTGTTCATGTCATTTGCTCATTTCATGATTGGATTGTTTGGTTCTTTGTTGTTGAGTTTAATAAGTTCTTTATATATCTTGGATACTAGACACTTACCTGATATGTCGTTTGCAAATATCTTCTCCCATTCTGGAGGTTGTCTTTTAGTTTTGTTGACTCTTTTGCTGTGCAGAAGTTTTTTATGTTGATTAATCGAAATACTTCATTTTTGCTTTTGTTTCCCTTGCCTTCATAGATGTATCTTGAAGAAGTTGCTGTGGCCAAGTTCAAAAAATGTGTTGCCTGTGTTCCTCTCTAGTATTTTGATGGATTCTTGTCTCACATTTAGATCTTTCATCCATTCTGAGTTTATCTTTATGTATGGAGTAGGAGAATGGTCTAGTTTCATTCTTCTCCATGTGGATGTCTGGTTTTCCCAGAACCGTTTATTGAAGAGACTTTTTTCCAGTGGATATTCTTTCCTGCTTCATTGAATATTAGTTGACCATAGAGTTGAGGGACCATTTCTGGTCTCTCTATTCTGTTCCATTGACCTATGTGTCTGTTTTTGTGCCAGCATCATACTATCTTGATGATCACAGCTTTGTAGTACACTTGAAATCTGGCATTGTGATGCCCCTGGCTTTTATTTTCTTTTTCAATATCCCCCTGGCTATTTGGGGTCTTTTCTGATTCCACACAAATCTTAAGACTACTTGTTATCTCGTTATCTTAAGATTACCAAGTCCATGGTATTTGGATAGAGATTGCATTGAACATGTAAAATGCCCTGGGTAGCACTGACATTTTCACAATATTAATTCTTCCAATCCATGAGCGTGGAATACTTTTCCATCTCTTTGTGTCTTCCTCAATTTCTTTCAGAAGTGTTCTGTATTTTTAGGGTATAGATCCTTTACCTCTTTGGTTAGGCTCATTCCTAGGTATCTTATGCTCTTGGGTGCAATTGTAAATGGGATTGACTCCTTAATTTCTCTTTCTTCTGTCTCATTTTTCGTGTATAGAAATGCCACTGATATCTGGGCATTGATTTTGTATCCTGCCACACTGCTGAACTGTTGGATGAGTTCTAGCAATCTTGGGGTGGAGGCTTTTGGGTTTTCTATGTAGAGTATCATGTCATCTGCGAAGCGGAAGAGTTTGACCTCTTCTTTGCCAATTTGCATTAATTTTATTTCTTTCTGTTGTCTGATTGCTGAGGCTAGAACTTCTAGTACTATGTTGAATAGCAGTGGTGAGAGTGGACATCCTGTCTCATTCCTGATCTTAGGGGAAAGGATCCCAGTGTATCCCCATTGAGAATGATCTTTGCTGTGGGCTTTTAAGATACTAAGGAATATTCCCTCTATCCCTACACTCTGAAGAGTTTTGATCAGGAATGGATGCTGTATTTTGTCAAATGCTTTCTCTGCATCTATTGAAAGGATCATATGGTTCTTGCTTTTTCTCTTGTTGAACTGATCTATCACGTTGATTGCTTTACGAGCATTGAACCAGGCTTGCATCCTGGGGATAAATCCCACTTCGTTCTGGTGAATAATCTTCTTAATGTATTGTTGGATCCTATTGGCTAGTATTTGGTGAGAATTTTTGCATCTGTGTTCATCAGGGATATTGGTCTATAATTCTCCTTTTTGGTGTATTCTTTGTCTGATTTTGGAGTTAAGGTGATGCTGGCCTCATAAAATGAGTTTGGAAGTATTCTGTTCTTTTCTACCTTTGGGACAGCTTTAGTCGAATTGGTATTATATCTTCTTTAAACGTTTGATAGAATTCCCATGGGAGGCCAACTAGCCCTGGACTTTTGTGTCTTGGGAGGTTTGTGACAACTGCTTCAGTTTTCTCACTGGATATTGGCCTGTTCAGGTTTTCTGTTTCTTCGTGGTCCAGTTTTGATGATTTGTGGTTTTCCAGAATGCATCCATTTCTTTTTTTTTTAAATAAATTTATTTTTATTTGTGTTCAATTTGCCAAGATACAGAATAACCCAGTGCTCATCCCGCCAAGTGCCCCCCTCAGTGCCCGTCACCCATTCACCCCCACACCCCGCCCTCCTCCCCTTCCACCACCCCTAGTTCATTTCCCAGAGTTAGGAATCTTCATGTTCTGTCTCCCTTTCTGATATTTCCTACCCATTTCTTCTCCCTTCCCTTCTATTCCCTTTCACTATTATTTATATTCCCCCAAATGAATGAGACCATATAATGTTTGTCCTTCTCTGCCTGACTTATTTCACTCAGCATAATACCCTCCAGTTCCATCCACACTGAAGCAAATAGTGCCTATTTGTCATTTCTAATGGCTGAGGATTATTCCATTGTATACATAAACCATTTCTTTTTTTAATTTATTTTTTATTGTGTTCAATTTACCAACATACAGAATAACACCCAGTACCCGTCACCCATTCACTCCCACGCCCGCCCTCCTCCCATTCTACCACCCCTACTTCATTTCCCAGAGTTAGGAGTCTTTATGTTCTGTCTCCCTTTCTGATATTTCCCACTCATTTCTTCTCCCTTCCCTTATATTCCCTTTCACTTTATTTATATTCCCCAAATGAATAACAACATATAATGTTTGTCCTTCTCCGATTGACTTACTTCACTCAGCATAATAACCTCCAGTTCCATCCAAGTTGAAGCAAATGGTGGGTATTTGTCATTTCTAATGGCTGAGTAATATTCCATTGTATACATAAACCACATCTTCTTTATCCATTCATCTTTCGATGGACACCGAGGCTCCTTCCACAGTTTGGCTATTGTGGACATTACAGCTAGAAACATCCAGGTGCAGGTGTCCCGGCATTTCATTGCATCTGTATCTTTGGGGTAAATCCCCAACAGTGCAATTGCTGGGTCATAGGGCAGGTCTATTTTTAACTCTTTGAGGAACCTCCACACAATTTTCCAGAGTGGCTGCACCAGTTAACATGCCCACCAACAGTGTAAGAGGGTTTCCTTTTCTCTGCATCCTCTCCAACATTTGTGGTTTTCTGCCTTGTTAATTTTGCCCATTCTCACTGGTGTGAGGTGGTATCTCATTGTGGTTTTGATTTGTATGTCACTGATGGAAAGTGATGCAGAGCATTTTCTCATGTGCATGTTGGCCATGTCTAGGTCTTCCTCTGTGAGATTTCTCTTCATGTCTTTTGCCCATTTCATGATTGGATTGTTTTCTTTGGTGTTGAGTTTAAGAAGTTCTTTATAGATCTTGGAAACTAGCCCTTTATCTGATAGGTCATTTGCAAATATCTTCTTCCATTCTGTAGGTTGTCTTTTAGTTTTGTTGACTGTATCCTTTGCTGTGCAAAAGCTTCTTATCTTGATGAAGTCCCAACAGTTCATTTTTGCTTTTGTTTCTTTTGCGTTCGTGGATGTATCTTGCAAGAAGTTACTGTGGCCGAGTTCCAAAAGGGTGTTGGCTATGTTCTCCTCTAGGATATTGATGGAATCTTGCCTCACATTTAGATCTTTTGTCCATTTTGAGTTTATCTTTGTATATGGTGAAAGAGAGTGGTCTAGTTTAATTCTTCTGCATGTAGATGTCCAATTTTCCCAGCACCATTTGTTGAAGAGACTGTCTTTCTTCCAATGGATAGTCTTTCCTCCTTTATAGAATATTAGTTGACCATAAAGTTCAGGGTCCACTTCTGGATTCTCTATTCTGTTCCATTGATCTATGTGTCTGTTTTTGTGCCAGTACCACACTGTCTAGATGACCACAGCTTTGTAGTACAACCTGAAATCTGGCATTGTGATGCCCCCAGATATGGTTTTCTTTTTTAAAATTCCCCTGACTATTGGGGGTCGTTTCTGATTCCACACAAATCTTAAAATAATTTGTTCTAACTCTCTGAAGAAAGTCCACGGTATTTTGATAGGGATTGCATTAAACGTGTATATTGCCCTGGGTAACATTGACATTTTCACAATATTAATTCTGCCAATCCATGAGCATGGAATATTTTTCCATCTCTTTGTGTCTTCCTCAATTTCTTTCAGAAGTGTTCTATAGTTTTTAGGGTATAGATCCTTTATCTCTTTGGTTAGATTTATTCCTAGGTATCTTATGCTTTTGGGTGCAATTGTAAATGGGATTGACTTCTTAATTTCTCTTTCTTCAGTCTCATTGTTAGTGTATAGAAATGCCACTGATTTCTGGCATTGATTTTGTATCCTGCCACTCTGCCAAATTGATGTATGAGTTCTAGCAATCTTGGAGTGGAGGCTTTTAAGTTTTATATGTAGAGTATCATGTCATTGGCGAAAAGGGAGAGTTTGACTTCTTCTTTGCCAATTTGAATGCCTTTAATGTCTTTTTGCTGTCTGATTGCTGAGGCTAGGACTTCCAGTACCTATGTTGAATAGCAGTGGTGAGAGTGGACATCCCAGTCTTGTTCCTGATCTTAGGGGAAAGGCTCCCAGTGCTTCCCCATTGAGAATGATATTTGCTGTGGGCTTTTCGTAGATGGTTTTTAAGATGTCGAGGAATGTTCCCTCTATCCCTACACTCTGAAGAGTTTTGATCAGGAATGGATGCTGTATTTTGTCAAATGCTTTCTCTGCATCTAATGAGAGGATCATATGGTTCTTGGTTTCTCTCTTGCTGATATGATGAATCACATTAATTGTTTTACGAATGTTGAACCAGCCTTGTGTCCCGGGTATAAATCCTACTGGGTCATGGTGAATAATTTTCTTAATGCATTGTTGGATCCTATTGGCTAGTATCTTGTTGAGAATTTTTGCATCCATGTTCATCAGGGATATTGGTCTGTAATTCTCCTTTTTGGTGGGGTCTTTTCTGGTTTTGGAATTAAGGTGATGCTGGCCTCATAGAACGAATTTGGAAGTACTCCATCTCTTTCTATCCTTCCAAACAGCCTTAGGAGAATAGGTATGGTTTCTTCTTTAAATGTTTGATAGAATTCCCTTGGGAAGCCATCTGGCCCTGGACCTTTGTGTCTTGGGATGTTTTTGATGACTGCTTCAATTTCCTCCCTGGTTATTGGCCTGTTCAGGTTTTCTATTTCTTCCTGTTCCAGTTTTGGTAGTTTGTGGCTTTCCAGGAATGCGTCCATTTCTTCTAGATTGCCTAATTTATTGGCGTATAGCTGTTCATAATATGTTTTTAAAATCGTTTGTATTTCCTTGGTGTTGGTAGTGATCTGGCCTGCCAGGTCTGTGTGGAGAGGTCTGCTGTTACCCTAATACTCCTCCCCATAAGAGTCAGGGATTTCTTGTCTCTTGCTGCTTTAAGGATCTTCTCTTTATCTTTGGAATTTGCAAGCTTCACTATTAAATGTCGAGGTGTTGGACGGTTTTTATTGATTTTAGGGGTGGGGGTCTCTCTATTTCCTGGATCTGAATGTCTGTTTCCCTTCCCAGATTAGGAAAGTTTTCAGCTAGGATTTGTTCAAATACATATTCCAGCCCTCTGTCCCTTTTGGCTCCCTCAGGTACCCCAAATAAACGTAGGTCTTTCTTCCTCAGGCTGTCGTTTATTTCCCTTAATCTATCTTCATGGTCTTTTAATTGTTTGTCTCTTTTTTCCTCAGTTTCCCTCTTTGCCATCAACTTGTCTTCTATTTCACTCACTCGTTCTTCCACCTCATTAAGGCTCGTCGTTAGGACTTCTAGTTTGGATTGCATCTCATTCAATTGATTTTTAATTTCTGCCTGATTAGATCTAAATTCTGCAGTCATGAAGTCTCTTGAGTCCTTTATGCTTTTTTCTAGAGCCACCAGTAGCTGTATAATAGTGCTTCTGAATTGGCTTTCTGACATTGAATTGTAATCCAGATTTTGTAACTCTGTGGGAGAGAGGACTGTTTCTGATTCTTTCTTTTGAGGTGAGGTTTTCCTTCTAGTCATTTTGCTCAGTGCCAAGTGGCCAAAAACAAGTTGTATTGGGAAAAGGAGAAAAAGAGAGGAGAGAAAGAAGGAAAGAAAAGAGAAAAAGAAAAAGAAAGAAGGAAGAAAAATTAAAAAAGAGAAGAAAAAGAGAAAGAAATAGAACGGAAAAAAGGGTGGGGGGAAGCAAACAGAAATCAAGAAGCAAAAAACAAAAACAACAAAAAACAAACGGAAAAAAAAAAACCCCACAGGGATGTATCTTCTGATTCTGTGTACTTTAAGTCCCTTGACTTCCCCTGGTACTTGTCTGTCTAGCTAGTCTTCTGGGGGAGGGGCCTGTGGTGCTGATTTTCAGGTGTTAGCACTTGGGGGAGCTGCTCAGCCCCCTGCCTGGTGCAGGGCTCAGTGGGGGTTGTTTACCCCCTGAGGGCCCCGGAGGAATAACCGCAGTGGCGGGGCCAGCTCTGGAGCCCTGGAGTCAGCTCCTGCAGTAGCCCCAGAGCTCTCCGTCTGCAGGGCCTGGAGGCTCCGGGCCGGGCCGCTGATCTGCTCAGCTGGGGCAGGAGCGTCCTCGCTGTCCTGGGCCCTCCTGGCCTCTGCCCGGGGGAGGCCGGATCCTGAGTCTGTCCCGGCGCCCTGTGCTCCGGGGCCTGCGCTGTTGGATTTGAGCTCCCGCCCCGCAGCCCCCTCCGCGGAGCCGCCCCCGACCCCCCCCAGCTGCTCCCTCCCCGCAGCCCCCTCCGCGGAGCCGCCCCCGAGCCCCCCGAGCTGCTCCCGCCCCGCAGCCCCCTCCGCGGAGCCGCCCCCGAGCCCCTCCGAGCTGCTCCGGGTCCCGCCGTGCCCGCTGCAGCCCTTAGGGAGCTCGGCGCCCTCTCCCGGGGTGCAGGTGTCTGTCAGTGTCCCCGGGAGCCCGAGGGCATCCCCGCCCTCCTGGGTCCTGCTCCACCTCCCTGGAGCCCCTTTCCCCCGGGAAGGTCGGTGCAGCTCCTGCTCCTCCGGGACGGGGCTCTCCTGTCCTGGGGACACTCGCCCCGGCCTCAGCCCGGCTCCTCGCGGGCCCCTCCCCCTCGGAGGCCTTTTGTTTCTTTATTTCTTTTTGTTTGTTTGTTTGTTTGTTTCTTTATTTCTTTTTTCCCCGTCTTCCTACCTTGATAGAAGCCGAACTCTTCTCACTGTAGCATTCCAGCTGTCCTCTCTTTAAATCTCAGGCCGAATTCGTAGATTTTCAGGAAAATTTTAAGGTTTTCTAGGTAATTTGGTGGGGACAGGTGACTTGGGGACCCCACTCTTCCGCCATCTTGCCCCGCCTCACATAAACCATTTCTAATTGATTGGCGTATAGCTGCTCATAATACCTTGTTTAAATCATTTGTATTTCTTTTTTTTAAATATTTTTTTAATTATTATTTATGATAGTCACAGAGAGAGAGAGAGAGAGAGAGAGGCAGAGACACAGGCAGAGGGAGAAGCAGGCTCCATGCACCGGGAGCCCGATGTGGGATTCGATCCCAGGTCTCCAGGATCGCCCCTGGGCCAAGGCAGGCACCAAACCGCTGCACCACCCAGGGATCCCAATCATTTGTATTTCTTTGGTATTGGTTGGGATCTCTCTCCTCTTTCATTCATGATTTTATTTATTTGAGTCTTTTTTCTTTTTAATAAGGATGGCTAATGGTTTACCAATCTTATTAATTCTTTCAAAGAACCAAAACCTGCTTTTTTTTTTTTTTTCCAAAACCTGCTTTTGTCAATTTGTTCTACAGTTCTTCTGGCATCTATTTCATTGAGTTCTGCTAAAATATTTATTATCTCTCTTCTTCAGCTTGGTGTAGGTTTTACTTGCTGTTCTTTCTCCAGTTCCTTTCGGTGCAAGGTTAGCTTGTGTATTTAAGTTTTTCCCAGTTTTTTGAGGGAAGCTTGTATTGCAATGTATTTCCCTCTGAGGACTGCTTTTCCTCTATCCCAAAGATTTTGAATGGTTATATCTTCATTTTAATTAGTTTCCATGAATCTTTTTAATTGTTCTCTAATTTCCATGTTGACCTTTCATCTTTTAGAAGGATGCTCTTTAACCTCCCCGTGTTTGAGTTTCTTCCAAATTTCTTCTTGTGATGGAGTTCTAGTTTCAATACTTTCTTTTACTGTGTTCTAAAAATATGCAGGGGACAATCCCAATCTTTTGGTATCAGTTGAGACCTGATTTGTGAACCACTATGTGGTCTAATCTGGAGAAACTTTCATGTGCACTTGAGAAGAACGTGTATTCAGTTGCGTTCAGATGGAAAGTTCTGTATATATCTGTGAAATCCATCTGGTCCTGTGTATCATTTAAGGCCCTTGTTTCTTTGGAGATGTTGTGCTTAGAAGACCTGTCATTTGCAAAAAGCGCTGTGTTGAAGTGTCCCAGTATTAGTGTATTATTATCTATGTCTTTACTTTGGTTATTAATTCATTGATATAATTGGCATCTCCCACATTAGGGGCATAAATATTCATGAATTTTAGGTCTTCTTCTGGATAGAGTCTTTAAGTATGATATAGTGTCCCTCTTCATCTCTTACTACAATATATGGGATAAACTTTAATTTATCTGATATGAGGAGTGCTACCCCTGCTTTCTTTTGAGGACCATTTGAATGGTAAATAATTCTCCAAACTTTCATTTTCAGGCTGGAGGTGTCCTTGGGTCTCTTGTAGACAGCAAATAGATGGGTCTTGCTTTCTTTATCCAGTCCAAAACCCTGTGTTTTTTTATGGGATCATTTAGCCCATTCAGGTTCAGAGTAACTATTGAAAGATATGAATTTAGTGTCATCATAATACCTATTCAGTCCCTGTTTTTGTGGATTATTTCTTTGAGCATCCTCTTTCTTTTACAGAGGCCCCCTTAATATTTCTTGCAGAGCTGGTTTAGCCGTCACATATTCTTTCAGTTTCTGCCTATCTCCTTCTATTCTGAATGAGAGTATTGCTGGATAAAGTATTCTTGGCTGCATGTCTGCATGTTCTTCTCATTTAGGACCCTGAATATATCCTGCCAGCCCTTTCTGGCCTTCCAGGTCTCTTTGGAGAGGTCTCCTGTTAATCTAATATTTCTCCCCATATAAGTTAAGAATCTTTAGTCTCATGCTGCTTTAAGAATTTTCTCTTTATCTTTGGAATTTGCAAGTTTCACTATTAAATATTGAGGTGTTGAATGGTTTCTGTTGATTTTTTTTGGGAGGAACCTCTCTATCTCCTGGATCTGAATGCCTGCTTCCCTCCCCAAATTAGGGAAGTTCTCAGCTTTGATTTCTTCAAATATATTTTCTGGCCCTCTGTCCCTCTCAGCATTTTCTGGAACCCCAATTATACATAGATTTTTCCTTCTGAGGCTGTCATTTATCCCCTTAGCCTTTCCTCCGGGTCTTTTGTTTTTCTCTTTTTTCCTCAGCTTCCTTTCTTGCCATCAACTTGTCTTTTATGTTGCTCACTCTTTCTTCCACCTCATTAACCCTAGCTATTAAGACATCCAGTTTGGATTGCATCTCATTTAATTGATTTTTAATTTCGGCCTGATTAGATCTAAATTCTGCAGTCATGAAGTCTCTAGGGTCCTTTATGCTTCTTTCCAGAGCCACCAGTAGCTTTATAATTGTACTTCTGAATTGGCTTTCTGACATCGAGTTGTAATCCATATTTTGTAACTCTGTGGCAGAGAGTACTGGTTCTACTTTCTTTTGTGGTGAACCCTTCCTTCTAGTCATTTTGCTCACTGCAGGGTGGCTGTATGAGCAGGCTGAGTCAAGAATATCAACCAGGACCTAACTAAATTTCACCCTAGATGATTCTGATGAGGTCAGTGACCAGAAAATGAAAACAAAGATCAGAACAAAATAGAACAAAAGGACCACTAAGGTGAAAAACAAATTTTAAAATAAGTTGTAAAATATAAAAGGCCAAAAATCCAAAGAGGAAGAAAAAAAGTAGAGAAAAAAAACAAAAGTAAAGAGGAAAAAGAGAAAAAAAGAAAAAAAGAGAAAAAAAAGGGGGGATACTGGGAGATGGTGGTGGTGAAGAAGTTGTAGTGGAGGGAGAATGTAGTCTACCTGAGGGGTTCTAGAGGGTGATCTTCTTGGTTCTGCGTGTATTAAGTTCTGTATGTTAAAAGATGCTCAGTCCCAAATTTATTTAAACCAGAAATACTTATAGAAAACCCCAACATTGACCACCAAAACATAAATGAGATAAAGGAGGGGGGCAGAATGGGAATGAAGAGAGAATATAACCTCACAGAATGAACCAGCACGGTATACCACTTGATTCTGGGTACATGCTGGTCATGTTTTAGAAGATATTAACTTGTGCCTTATAGAACAAAATAAGGAAGAGAAAACAAAAAACACAAAACAAAAACCCATATCTCATATATCTCCCAAAATCAAATTGAATATGTTGAATGGAATCCAGAAGTAAAAAATATATCTAATCCATGTAATTGTAGAAATATGAAAGTGAAAAAGAAAGAAACTTAAAAATGAAGAGCTGGTAAAATATTGTAGTTAAGGTGGGAAAAGAGGAAAATATTGGAAATTTTTAGTCTGCTATAAAAACGAGTTGTAATGGAAAAAGGGGAAAAAATTAAAAAGAAAAAGCACTGGTACCCTCTAGTTTTATATACTGTAAATCTCTCGACTCCCCCTGGAGCTTTCCAGCGCTGCTTGTTCAAGAACTTGCTCTTCCCCTGTCCTTCCAGCTGGTCTTCTGGGGGAGGGGCGGGCTGTGCCGATTCTCAGGTGTGTGCACCTTGGGGAGCTGCCCCGCCCCCTGCTGGGTGCCGGGCTCCGTGGTAGCTGTTTACCCCGTGAGGCCTCTGTCCCCTGGCAGCCCTGCTCCGTCCCAGGCACAGGGTGACACCAGGAGGGACAACCCCACCGGCGGCGGCCAGGTCTCCCTGGCCCTGGAGGGCGCCCCCCGCCCCCCGCAGTGACTCCCGCCATCTCCCAGTCTGCAGGGGCCCGGATGCTCCCGGGGCAGGAGCGTCCTCGCTGTCCTGGGCCCTCCCCGCCTCGGCCCGTCCCGGGGGGAGGCGGGATCCCGGCTGTGTCCCCGGCGCCCTGGGGTCCGGGGCCTGCGCTGCTGGAGTCGCGCTCCCGGGGAGCCCCCTCCGCCCGGAGCCCCGCCCGACCCCCCGGCTGCTCCCCGAGGCCGCGGGGCGCGCTCCGGCCCTTTACGGAGATGGGCCGGTGTGGGGGGCGCTCTCCCCCGGCGCCCCTCCTCGGTCAGTGACCCCGGGACCTGGAGGTCCCCCCCCGCCCCGGGATCCCGCCCGGGGTCCCTGCTGAGCGCCTTTCCTGGGGAGGAATCCGGGGCGGATTGTAAAGCTCCCGCTGGTCCGGGGCTGGGCTTTCCCGCCGGGAGGCTCCCCGCAGGCCTTAGCCCGGCTCCTCCGGTGCCCCTCCCCACTGATTCTACTTATTTATTTATTTATTTATTTATTTATTTATTTATTTATTTATTTATTATTTATTTATTTGATTAATTAATTTATTCATTTTCTGCCTTCCTACCTCGCTAGAAGTGAAAACTTCTCTCTGTAGCGTTCCTTTCGGCTGTTCTCTCTTTAAATCTCAGGTCGAATTCATAGGTGTTCAGGATGGTTTGTAAGTTAAATTGGTAGGGCCAGGTGCATTGGGGCCCTAGTCTTCCACCATCTGCCCCACCTCGTTGTTGTTTTTTTTTAAAGATTTTTTAGTTATTTAAGAGAGAGAGACGGAGGGAGACAAGAAGACTCCATGCCAAGAGGGGAGCCTGAGGAAGTGCTCCATCCCACAACTCTGAGATCATGACCTGAACCAAAATCAAGAGTCAGAAGCTTAACCAACGGAGCCACCAGGTGCCCCTGTTTTATTTATTTTTAAAATATTTTATCAACTTTTCCTATTCCTAAATATTAATTTTTATTCTTATTTATTTGAAAATCCAGGTGAAATAAAATTAAATAATACACTTACATATTTAATCAGATTTTTCCAGTATCCAAAATTATTATACCATTTCAAATGTGCTTATATTGATAGGCTACTGTTTTAGTGGAAAAAGAAAATTGGTAGGTATTTAAAGTTCTATGTTTAAGAATTTGATCTTTCACCTATAGGGCTTAATATATAATATAAAGTAACTGTAGATCCCAAAGATAGATTCAAAGTGATTTCTTTGTCACATCTCTCATTGACACAGACAAATTTTTAAGTTAAATACATATGTACTCCATCAGCCCAATATTTTGTTATGAAAAATATAAGACTCAGGTAGAGGAAAATAGTTTACATCATTTTATCTACCTATAGAACCTATTTCTTTAAACAATCTTAGAGAGTTTGAAGAATGAGTTGTAACAAATCATATACAACATATAATTCTACTTCGTGTAGAGTTCCTTTCACAACTTGATATTTAAAATATGATCATTTGGCCTCTAAAGAGCATCTAGTTATAGTGATATCTTCCTCTCTCTCTGTGTCTCTCTCTCTCCCTCTCCAGAAATGAATTACATTTTTTATTGATGTATAATTAACATAAAGTTACATATTACTTTCAAGTGTACAATATAAAGATTCAATAATTCTACATATTTCTCCATTCTCATAAAGATAAATATACTCTAAATGCCCCTTATTTCACTTATTCCCACACCCACCTTCCCTCTGGCAACCACTAGTCTATTCTCTGTATTTGACAGTCTTGTTTTTTGTATCCTTTTTACTTTGTTCATTTGTTTATTAAATTTCTCTGTCTGATTTATTTCAGTTAGCATTATACACTCTAGATCCATCCATGTTGTTGCAAATGGCAAGATTTCATTCTTTTTATGGCTGAGTAAATACTCCAGTACTGGAGTAAATATAATTAAATAGATATAGATATATATCATTATATAGATATATATATCTCATTTTCTTTATTCATTCACCCATTGTAGGAGTCTCTCATAGTCATATTATATATATATATATATATATATATTATATATATATGTATCTCCATCATAAATAGTTCTTACTTAACATTGAGTCAAATTCTACTTTCATATAATTTATTTCTATTGTCGAAGCCACAACATGAGTAAAAATTTTTTTAATATTACATGAAGTTAGCATTCCAAGCCTCCAATAAAGCAGGTCTCATTCTTCCATTCGTCTGCCTTCCCTGTGCCCCCTACATGTGCAGAGGACCCCAGAGAACCTTCTAACAGGTACTCCTGTTCTGCTCTATGAAACCAGAAGCCTCTGCATTCAACAGCCCCTACCTTCTAGGACAACAGAATCTTTTGTCCTCCCTTTTTTCTGAGCTCCAGGCCATCTTCTGGGTTACCAGGCATTACCTTCTATGACCCCCACCGCCCTAAACTCTATTGAATGTGTGCACCTCACCTTTTTCCAGTCTCTCTAATTAAAGGAGAAAGGGAAGACAGTGGTGGAGTAGAACTCTAGGCTCAGTCTTGTGGAACAAACACAACTGGATAACCATCAAATCTTCCTAAATATTCCAGAAATTGACCTGAAGACTGCTAAAGGAAGAGAAGAAGCCACACTGAAGAAAGCAGGAAGTACAGAGATGTGGTTTAGGGGATAAATGGACCCCCATGTGTTGCAGAAGGAAGGGAGTCATGGTCACAGAGAAGGGGGATGGGGGGAGAGAGAGAAACACACAAAGAGATGCACAACGAAAACATTTCCCCAAAGCCAGTGGCTTAGAAAATGAGAAGGGCTGAATTTTGAGAGTTCTTGCAACAGTAGGGCTTAAAGCCTGGAGTTTTAAAGGTCCATGAGTTTGGCTGGGTAGAATCTTGAGGGTACTGCTTTGAAGAGAAGACAGGCAGGCAGCACTGGATATAGCAATCTGAAAGCACCTGGGGCAAACAACACGGTGGGGAGATTATTTGCTCTTCTTGGAGCCTGTTCCTGAGAGGCAGTATTCATGGAGATGCCTCTCTGGAAACAAAAGACATGTGACATTTCCTTCCTCTGCCTCTTCCTCAGTATAAACACAGAGCCACCTGCAGGAAGGAGCACAGTGCCAATACTGACTGCTGAATTTCCTTACACCAGGCCCCAGCCCCCTGGGCTCCAGTAGAACTGCTCTTCTCACTCATCCTCACTCAGCACAGCAGGCCCCTCCCCCAGAGGATCAGCACAAACCCCTGTCCACACCATGCCACCCAAACAGAGAATTCTGCAGGGCCTCACTTCTGGTGAAAGTGGTGACAGGTCTCGTTGCACAAGCAGACCACAGTACACCTAGTTAAAATTTGCCACATTCAGGCTGGGAACCAAACACTGCCCACAACAGGCAAGGGGAGCCTCTGCAGACCCTGGGCCTGAAGGACAGAACCCAGAACACAACAGCAGAGCACATGCAGCTCATTCCAGAGATACTCTCTGAAGTGCCAGGCCCTAGACACTATCTGACTTCTTTCTTTTTTTTAATAATAAATTTATTTTTTATTGGTATTCAATTTGCCAACATACAGAATAACACCCAGTGCTCATCCCGTCAAGTGCCCCCCTCAGTGCCCGTCACCCATTCACCCCCACCCCTCGCCCTCCTCCCACCACCCCTAGTTCGTTTACCAGAGTTAGGAGTCTTCATGTTCTGTCTCCCTTTCTGATATTTCCTACCCATTTCTTCTCCCTTCCCTTATATTTCTTTCACTATTATTTATATTCCCCAAATGAATGAGACCATATAATGTCTGTCCTTCTCCGATTGACTCCTTTCACTCAGCATAATACCCTCCAGTTCCATCCACGTTGAAGCAAATGGTGGGTATTTGTCGTTTCTAATGGCTGAGGAATATTCCATTGGATACATAAACCACATCTTCTTTATCCATTCATCTTTTGATGGACACCGAGGCTCCTTCCACAGTTTGGCTATTGTGGACATTGCTGCTAGAAACATCGGGGTGCAGGTGTCCCAGCATTTCATTGCATCTGCATCTTTGGGGTAACTCCCCAACAGTGCAATTGCTGGGTCGTAGGGCAGGTCTATTTTTAACTCTTTGAGGAACCTCCACACAGTTTTCCAGAGTGGCTGCACCAGTTCACATTCCCACCAACAGGGCAAGAGGGTTCCCTTTTCTCCGCATCCTCTCCAACATTTGTGGTTTCCTGCCTTGTTAATTTTCCCCATCCTCACTGGTGTGAGGTGGTATCTCATTGTGGTTTTGATTTGTATTTCCCTGATGGCAAGTGATGCAGAGCATTTTCTCATGTGCATGTTGGCCATGTCTATGTCTTCCTCTGTGAGATTTCTCTTCATGTCTTTTGCCCATTTCATGATTGGATTGTTTGTTTCTTTGCTGTTGAGTTTAGTAAGTTCTTTACAGATCTTGGAAACTAGCCCTTTATCTGATACGTCATTTGCAAATATCTTCTCCCATTTTGTAGGTTGTTTTGTTGACTGTATCTTTTGCTGTGCAAAAGCTTCTTATCTTGATGAAGTCCCAATATCTGACTTCTTTAAAAGGCTATTACATGACTGGTTTTCCTAACACAGAGAGGAAGGCAGAGACTTAGACAAAATGTGAAGATGGAGGAATTTATCCAAATGAAAGAAAAAAATAAGGCCACAGCCAGAGATTTAAATAAAACAGATATAAATAACATGCCTGATGAAAAATTTTAAGCAACAATCATAAGGATATCCACTGGGCTTGAAAAAAGACTACAGTGATTGAAGAGTTAAAAAGAAAAATCAGAGCTGAAGAGTGCAATAAATGAGATTGAAAACAGGCTTGATGCAATGAAAAGTAGGCTGGAGAAACAGGAATGAATTAGTGACCTAGAAGGCAAAATAGTGGAAAATAATGAAATTGAACAAAAGAGAAAGAATTATGCAATATAAGAATAGACTTAGGGAACTCAGTGACTCAATCAAACATAGTAACAACCGTATCATAGGAGTGCCAGAAAAAAAAGAGAGAGAAAAGAGAGTAAAAATATATAAGTATTAAATTTCTTAATTTATTAAGAAATGATAGCTGAAAACTTCCATAATCTGGGGAAGGAAATAAATATCCACATTGAGGAGGCACAGAGAACTACCATCAAAATCAAAAGCAGACCTACACTGAGACATATTATAATTAAACTGGCAAAATGTAGTGATAAAAGAGAACACAGGTTAGAATTGTGCAGGTCAAATTATATGCAGATTTTTTTCGATACATACAGTCCAGTACTGTAAATATATTTTTCCTTATAATTTTCTTAACATTTCCTTTCCCTGGATACACCATTTAATATATATCACATAAAAAATAAGAGATTAAATAGACAATAATTAAATAGATTAAGTAAAAATAGAGCACTGGGCTGGTGACTGGCACCAGAAATATTACCTAATAATTATCATCAGAACAACTGAAAGTGCTTTATAAAAATTGTGTTTATAGATATGAAGATTAAATAAGATGACATATTTAATATATTTAAAAGTGGCATTATTCAGTGGGATTATTAGGGAGAATTCACTTAGAATCCAGAGATAGAACTCAATATATCTATAATATTATATCAACACTTTTCTTAGTTAAGAATAACCCTTATATTTTGTACACCTAAAACTAGTATAATATTGTATGTCAAATATGCTTCAACACAACATCAAGAAAACAATCTGATTTAAAAATGAGCAAAGGACCTGAATCAACATTTTTCCGAAGAAGGCATGTAGATGAACAAACATGAAAAGAGGTTCAACATCATTAATCATCAGGGAAACGCAAATCAAAACCACAATAAGATGTCATCTCACACCTGTCAGAATGTCTAAAATAAAAAACACAAAAAATAACTAGTGTTGGTGAGAATATGGAGAAAAAGAATGTGCACTGTTGGGAATGCAAATTGGTGCAGCCACTATGGAAAACAGTATGGAGCCTTCTCAAAAACTTAAAAGTAGAATTATTATGTGATCCACTACTGGATATTTACACAAATAAAATGAAAACACGAATTCAAAAAGACATATGCACCTCTATGTCTATTGTAACATTATTTACAATAACCAAGACATGGAAGCAGCCCAGGTGTCCATAAAGGAATGGATAAAGAAGAAGGATGGACCTAGAAAGTATAATGCTAAGTGAAATACATCAGACAGAGAAAGGTAACTACTATATGATATCAATAATATGTGGACATTTTAAAAAAAGCAAAGAAACAAAAAAATATAATAAAAATAAAAGAACAGACTATTAAATATTGAGAACAAACTGGTGGTTGCCAAAGGAGAGGTGTATGTGGAGGGAATGTAATGGGTGAAAAAATTATGCCTCAATAATTTTTTTAAAAAAATAATCTTTAGGGCAGCCTGGGTGGCTCAGCAGTTTAGCGCTGCCTTCAGCCCAGGATGTGATCCTGAAGACCCCGGATCAAGTCCCATATCCGGCTCCCTGCATGGAGCCTGCTTCTCCCTCTGCTTGTGTCTCTACCTCTCTCTCTCTCTCTCTCTCTCCCTCTCTCTCTCTCTCTCTCTCTCTCATCTCTCTATGTCTCTCATGAATAAATAAAATCTTTTTAAAAAATCTTTAAATGCTTTGAGACATAATATTGACTGAAAAATCACATTGTAAACTTTGAGATTCAAGACAAAAGTATGTACTTAAACAGTGAGCTCTAGTCAAATTTGTTTCTTGCAGGAGTGTAGGCTAATAATTCTGAATATACACATATGCTAGGGTTAAACAAATAAAGGGGTGATTGAGAGAGGAAGGTCGATTTCTCATTGTTGGAGAAAAAAGTTATAGATAAGCAAGATAGAATGAACTCTGATAATGGGCATATGGGAAATCTGTACTATTTTTGCAGCTTGTGTGTAAGTCTAAAACTACTTTAAACTGAAAACATTTTAGGGATACCTGGGTGGCTCAGCAGTTAAGTGTGTGCCTTCGGCTCAGGGAATGATCCTGGAGTCCCGGGATCGAGTCCCTCATTGGGCTCCCTGCATGAAGCCTGCTTCTCCCTCTACCTGTGTCTCTGCCTCTCTCTCTTTGTGTCTCTCATGAATAAATAAATAAAACTATGAAAGAAAGAAAGAAAGAAAAGAAAGAAAGAAAGAAAGAAAGAAAGAAAGAAAGAAAGAAAGAAAGAAAGAAGAAAGAAAGAAAGAAGGAAAACATTTTAAAGTGATTACCCAGAGAGCATTTGCATAATGATATGAGAAGACAAATTTAAGATTTGGACAGCTCAGATTCTATTTTGATAAAATATGTTGTCTTTCATAATTTAACCATTTTACTTCAAGGTTGTGCTTTTTTATTTCCAAAGTGTGTAGAACACATCATGTTTGCCTCAGAAGGGTAAGATAAAACGATTGACTTTACAAGCCTTAGATAAAGCTTTATAACTAATGCCTGTAAGGATCAAATAAGATAGCAGTAAAAGTGATATGAAGATATAAAGTATGCAAGAAGCAAGACAAAGTTGGCCACACAGAGGTCTGAAAACAAAATTGAATTTAAAGCTTGTTTGGCAAGGAAAGGGGACCTATAGGTGTGACTTCAGAGTATTGTCTGAAACAGAAATTGAAGGGATTATATATAGGGCAAAAAAGGAAGAATAAGACCAAATAGGACAAGATGATGAGTTCAAGTCAGGTTGGCTGATGAGGTAGAGTGTAAAGTTATCTTCGCAATTATCTTTACAGTTTGCATCACCAATATGGAGTGACTGGGTTTTAAATAGGTCTGGGATAGAGAAAAAAATTTCAGAGAGCCTAGGGTCATGCTTATATACACTTGCTCAAAACTTGGCAAGATATTACCGCAGGCTAATTTTCTTTACACATAAAGTTGATGAGTAGATGTCCCACCACTTGAGCTCTGACCATTGGGAAATTTTATTATCACTGTCTTTCAGAGCCACCTCTGTATGGAGTTAGAATGTAGCAACAAACCATTTTTAACTTGTGTTCTTTTAAAAGTTGATCCCTCCATGAATCATGTTTGGCTTCTTCCCTCTTCTATTAGCTAGGCATAGGGACACACACACACACACCTCCTGACTCACATGGCTACAGTGATCTGAAAAAGAGATGCTAATGTTGGATGATATGGACGTCTGAGTCACCAATTCAATTTACTTGAACCCTCTTGCTTTTCTCATGCCCTATCCTCGATGTGCCACAGCTATCCTACAGACTGCTACTGAACATACCTATCATTGTAATGCAGATCATCTGACAAAATCCAGATTGTGATGGAAAGTTATGGTCTTATAAACTTTATGTCCTATGGTCAGTAGATCCATCTCTACCAAGGTCTTTTTTTTTTTTTTTTTTTAACAGTATAGCCTTACTTTAAGGGTATGGCTTCTACTATTTGAGATTGCCATTAACTCCACATTCATCTTTCCAACCACCTCATATAATGGAGCCTCTCAGTTTATAGGATCCAAGCATCCTGTTTAACCCTAAGCTGAACCTCCTATAGGGTTCTTTCCTACTCTGAGTCCCATTCAAAGCCATAAGCCTTCCATATCACCTGATATATGGGTAAGATCAATATTTCCAACTTATAAATATGCATCCTCCAGGACCCAAAAAGGATTACTGAGCATGTGTTTCATTCTTCATTGTGGGTTTAAAAAAAATGTAGACAAAAAAATTTGTCTTTCACTTTGAATGGGGTGACTCATCTGAGATAGCATATCTCATATCATATCATAGCATATCTCAGCATGTCTCAGCACTAAATACCTAAAAAATTTCCTGATATGTTAGGCTATAGAATGTTTATAGGGTGTGTCTCACCTTCTGGAATGCAAATGTCTATGAAGGCATCCAATTTATTTGTGATCTCTTAGTCAAATGGAATGATGAACTTGGTTCTGCAGACATAGTGGGCTGATGTGATATTCATCAGCATTTCCAATTCGATCACATCCCCTCAGACTATGTCATGACAGAGGATAAGAGAGGGATCATAGCCATGTAAATGTATAGAGTTGTCCATCCCAAGTGGTTTCAAATTGTTTCTGCTCGTTTCTGGTATAGGATAAAAAAAGAATGCATTCATTCAATTTTAAAATCAGAGAGTGAGACAGATCCAAATTTGTTCCCTTCTCCAATATTTTTTGGCTATTCAGAGTCACAGGGATTCCATGTGACTTCCATTTTTAGAGTGTTTTTTTTTTTTTTTTTCTATTTCTGGAAAAAAAATCCAATGAGATTCTGATAGAGACTGCATTGAATCTATACATCACTTTGGACAGTATTGACCTAAAAAAATATTGTCCAATAATCCATGAGCACAGAATGTGTTTCCATTTATTTGTATCATTTTTATTTTGTTTAGCAATGGTTTATGGTTTTCAGCATACAAGTCTTTCATCTCCTTGGTTAAGTTTTTTCCTGAGCATTTTATGCTTTTTGACATAAAAATGAAATTGTTTTCTTAATTTCCTTTTCACTTTGGTCATTGTTAGTATATAAAAAAAGCAACCTGATTTTTGAATATTGATTTTGTACCCTGCAACTTTTCTGATTAGTCCTAACACGTTTTCTGTGGAATCTTTAGAATTTTCTACACATAAGATTATCACATCTGTGGGGGTGCCTGGTTGCTCAGTTAGTTGGATGTTCAGCTCTTGATTTTAGCTCAGGTTATGATCTCAGGGTCCTGGGATCAAGCCCCGATTGGGCTCTGTTCTCAGTGGGGAGTCTGCTTGAGGATTCACTCCTTTTCGTTTGCCCTTCCCCCAACTCACTCTCTTGCTCTCTAAAATAAATAAATCTGTATAAAGATCATGGCATCTGTGAACAGAGCTAATTATTCTTTTTCAATTTGTGTGCCTTTTTTTTTTTCTTGTCTAATTGTTATGGCTATAACTTCCAGTACTATGTTGAATAGAAGTGGCAAAGACGGGCATACATCTTTGGATAGATGAACAAGACATCTTTGCCTTGTTCTTGACTGTAGAGGGAAAGTGTTCAGTCTCTCGTCATTGAGTATAATGTCAGCTGTGAGCTCTTCATACAAGGATTGTATTATGTTGAGGTAGTTTACTTCTATTCCTAGTTGATTATTTTTTATCAGGAAAGATTGCTGAATTTTGTCAAAGATTTTCTGCATCAACTGAGAGTATTATGCATGTTTTACTTATTTTATTAATGTGGTGTATTGATTGATCTTAATATGCTGAATGATTCATGCATTCCAGGAGTAAATTTTAATTGGTCAAATCCTTTTAATGCACTGTTGAATCAGTTTTGCTAGAATTTTAAGATTTCTGCCTCAATATTCATCAGGGATATTAGTCTATAGGTTTCTTGTTGTGTCTTTGTCTAGTTTGGGTATCAGGGTAATATTGGTCTTATCAAATAAATATGGAAGTGTTCCCTCATCTTCAGTGTTTTGAAAGAGTTCAAGAGAATTGGTGTTAATTCTTTAAATGTATGGTAGAATTCTCCAGTGATGTAATCGTGCCCTAAATTTTTCATTATTGGTAGGTCTTTGATTACTTCAATATCTTCCCTAGTTATAGGTTTCTTCAGAGATTTTATTTATTTAAGACTCTACACTGGCAGGTTGTATGTTTCCAGGAATTTATCCATTTTCTAGATTATCCAATCTGTTGGCATACAATTGTTCATAGAAGTCTCATAAATCTTATGTGAGTTCAGTTGTAACACCTCCTTTTTCATTTATAATTTCAGATATTTGAGTTTTCTCTCTTCTTGATTTGTCAAATTGTTGATTTTTCTCAAAAAAAAAACTCTTTATTGACTTTTCCTATTGCTTTTTTATTCTCCATTTCATTTATCTGTGCTCTAATATTTATTATTTCTTTCCTTCTGGTTGACGTTGGGCTTAGTTTGTTCTTTTTCTAATTCATTGAGGTGTAAGATTAGGTTGTTGACTTAAGATCTTTCTTCATTTATGGTGTAAGCATTAACTGCTATAAAACTTCCTCTTAATATTGTCTTCATGGAATTCCATAAGTTTTGTAAATTTTGTTTTGTATTCGTTTGTCTTCAGGTTTTTACGAAGTTCCCTTTTGATTTATTTTGATTCATTGGTTATTTAAAAGTGCATTACTTTCCACATATTTGTGGATTTTCCTGTTTTTCTTCTGCTTTTGATCTTTAGCTTCATTCCGTTACAATCACAGAAGACACTTTGTATAATTTCAATCTTAAATTTGTTATAACTTGCTATATGACCTAACAGTGGTTTATCTTAGAGAATGTTCCACATGTGAGAAGAATGTGTATTCTGCAGTTTAATGGGTGGTGTGGCCTGTATATGTTTGTTAGATCTAGTTGGTCTATAGCATTGTTCAGGAGCTCTGTTTTCCTTATTGATCATCTAATTAGTCATCCATAACTAAAAATGGGATCTAAACTCTCATATAAGATGGATATATATTTATAGTTGCTATATCTTCCTAATGAGTTAACATTTTAACTGTCACTTGTGACAGTTTTCTTCTTAGTCTGTTTTTTCTGGCATAAATACAACTACCCTTGCTCTCTTTAGGTTTCTGTTTGTATGAAATTCTTCCACCATCTTACATTTTGATTATATGTGTCCCTACATCTAATGTGAGCCTTCCATCCAACCAATCTATGGTGCATTAAATTCCTTTACATTTAAAGTAAATACTAATAGAGTGAGCTTACTATTTCATTTGTACATTATTTTATATCTTGTGGTTTGTTGTGTGTCTGTGTCCTTTTTTCCCTCTCTTTCTCTTATATATGGGCGGGAAGGGGAAAAATAACCATTTTGAAAATGGAATACACAAAATGGTCTGTTCTTCCTTAAAAGGCATGCCCACAGGCAAAAATATTTTGCCAGAGCCAAACCTGAAGTTTTATCAACACTTCACCAACTTGGGTGGTAGGAAATACACAGCTCCAACACCTTTAGCCTGTCCCCACATGAACAGACAGAAATAGCCAACTCGGTCCCTCTCTAGACCTCAAGTCCCACCTAAGTGGGGAGCAACTGAGAACTGGGGAAGTTCACACTCCATGGGCATAGGCTCACAAAAAGACTGAGACTTAATCATAAGACTATTAAACACTAGAAGAGAAGACTCTTCCAAACTCATTTTATGAAACCAGCATTACCTTAATACTAAAGCTAAATAAGGACACTACAAGAGAAGAAAATTACAGGCCACTATCCCTCCTGAACATATATATGTAAAAATCATCAACTAAATTATAAAACCAAGGGGTGCCTGGATGGCTCAGTTAAGCACCCGCCTTCAGTGCAGATCATGATCCTGGGGTCCTGGGATCGAGCTGTGCATCAGGCTCCCTGCTCAATGGAGAGTCTGCTTCTCCCTCTCCATGTGCCTTTCTACCCCTGCTATTGTTCTCTCTCTCTTTCTCACTCTCAAATAGTCTTTAAAAAAATAATAAACCATGTTCAACAATACATTGCAAAGATCATACACCATGACCAAGTGGGATTTATTTCAGAAATGCAAATGTGATTCAACATCCACAAATCAAGCAATGTCATATAGCCCCATTAATAAATGAAAGATAAAAATCATATCATTTCAATAGTTGAGAGAAAAAGCACCTGACAAGTTTCAATATCCATTTATGATAAAAACACTCAACAAAGCAGGTATAGGTATAAAGTATCTGAATATGGTAAAGGGTATATAAAAGGTATAGCTGACAGCATACTCAAAAAACAAAAAACAAAAAACAAAAACAAAAAACGAAAAGATCAGAACCAGACAAGAATGCCCACTCTTGCTACATTTATTGAAAGTCCTAGGTGCAGCAATACAGCAATTAGGCAAAAATAGGAAATAAACCCAAATTGGAAAGAAAGAAGTAAAACTGTCACTATTTCCAGATAACATAATATTAAAGGGGAGTGGGCAAGATGGCGGAAGAGTAGGGTCCCCAAGTCACCTGGCCGCACCAACTTACCTAGATAACTTTCAAATCATCCTGAAAACCTTCGAATTTGGTCTGAGATTTAAAGAGGGAACAGCTAGAATGCTACAGTGAGAAGAGTTCGTGCTTCTATCAAGGTAGGAAGAAGGAAAAATATAATAATAAAAAAGCATCCAAGGGGGAGGGGCCCCGCAAGGAGCGGGCTACGGCAGAGCAGCGAGTGCTCCAAGGGATACGAAAACCCCATCCTGGAGAAGCGGGAGCTTCACCAATCTTCCTGGAGGGAAAAGCGCACACAGGGAGTTGGAGCACGATTCGAGGAGGGGCGGGGATGCCCTCGGGCTCCCAGGGGGTACTAACAGACACCTGCGCCCCCCTGGGAGAGCGTGCCACACCCCGTGGCCGAGCTCTTTAAAGGGCCCGGGAGCAGCTCTGCAGAGGGGGCTGCACCCCGGATCGCGATTCCAACAGCACAACTCCAGAGCCCAGAGCATCAGGGACACAGCCCAGGATCTGGCGCTCCCCCGGGGACAGGCGGAGGACGGAAGGACACAGGACAGCAAGGACGCTACTGTCGCTGGGCGGCCCGGAGCTGTGCAGGTCAGCGCCCCCCGCCCTGGAGCTTCCAGGCCCCTGCAAGACTGGGAGCTGCGGTAGTTACTGCGGGAGCTGACTCCAGGGCTGGAGAGCTGGTCGCCACCATGTTGTTCCTCGTGAAGCCTCACAGGATAAACAGGATAAACAACTCCCACTGAGCCCTGCACCAGGCAGGGGGCTGAGCAGCTCCCCCAGGTGCTCACACCTGAAAATCAGCACAGCAGGCCCCTCCCCCAGAAGACCAGATAGAGGGACAGGGGAAAAGCAAATTATTGACCAAGCAGCACTGGAAAGTTCCAGGGGAAGTCGAGGGATTTACAGTATACAGAATCAGAGGATACTCCCCCTTGTTTTTTGTTTTCTGTTTGCTCCCCCCCTTTTTGTTTCTTTTTTTTTTTTCTTTTTTCTCTTCTTTTTCTCCCTTTTCCAGTACAACTTCTTTTTGGCCACCCTGTACTGAGCAAAATAACTAGAAGGAAAAACTCACCTCAAAAGAAAGAATCAGAAACAGTCCTCTCTCCCACAGACTTACAAAATTTGGATAACACTTCAATGTCAGAAAGCCAATTCAGAATTCACAATTATATTCACAATTATATATTCACAATTTTCACAATTATAAAGCTACTGGAGGCTCTAGAAAAAAGCATAAAGGATTCAAGAGACTTCATGACTGTAGAATTTAGATCTAAGCAGGCAAAAATTAAAAATCAATTAAATGAGATGCAATCCAAACTAGAGGTCTTAACAGCAAGGGTTAACAAGGTACAAGAATGAGTGACATACGGATCCCTGGGTGGCGCAGCGGTTTAGCGCCTGCCTTTGGCCCAGGGCGCGATCCTGGAGATCCAGGATCAAATCCCACGTCGGGCTCCCTGCATGGAGCCTGCTTCTCCCTCTGCCTGTGTCTCTGCCTTTCTCTTTCTCTTTCTCTCCGTGTGACTATCATAAATAAATAAAAATTAAAAAAAAAAAAAAAAGAATGAGTGACATAGAAGGCAAGTTGATGGCAAGGAGTGAAACTGAGGAAAAAAGAGAAAAACAATCAAAACATCAGGAGGGTAGGTTAAGGGAAATAAATAACAGCCTCAGAAGGAACAATCTACGTTTAACTGGGGTTCCTGAGGGAGCCGAAAGGGACAGAGGTCCAGAATATGTATTGGAACGAATCATAGCTGAGAACTTTTCTAACTTGGAAAGGGAAATAGGCATTCAGATCCAAGAAATAGAGAGATCCCCCCTCCTCCGAAATCAATAAAAACTGCTCAACACCTCAACATTTAATAGTGAAGCTTGCAAATTCCAAAGATAAAGAAAAGATTGTTAAAACAGCAAGAGGGATCCCTGGGTGGTGCAGCAGTTTGGCGCCTGCCTTTGGCCCAGGGCGCAATCCTGGAGACCCGGGATCGAATCCCACATCAGGCTCCCGGTGCATGGAGCCTGCTTCTCCCTCTGCCTATGTCTCTGCCCCTCTCTCTCTCTCTGTGTGTGTGACTATCATAAATAAATAAAAAATTTTAAAAAATATATATTTAAAACAGCAAGAGACAAGAAATCTCTAACTTTTATGGGGAGAATATTAGGTTAACAGCCGACCTCTCCACAGAGATTTGGCAGGCCAGAAAGGGCTGGCAAGATATATTCAGGGTCCTAAATGAGAAGAACCTGAAGCCAAGAATACTTTATTCAGCAAGGCTCTCATTCAGAATAGAAGGAGAGATAAAGAGCTTCCAAGATAGGCAGAAACTGAAAGAATATCTGACCACCAAGCCGACTCTGGAAAAATTGCTATGGGGGACTCTGTAAAAGAAAGAGGAAGTCAAAGGGAACAATACACAAAAACATGGACTGAATAGGTATCATGATGACACTAAATTCGAATCTTTCCATAGTAACTCTGAACATGAATAGGCTTAATGACCCCATCAAAAGGCGCAGGGTTTCAGATTGGATAAAGAAGCAAGACCAATTTATTTGCTTTCTACAAGAGACTCGTTTTACACCTACTAAGGACACGTACAGCCTAAAAATAAAAGGTTGGAGAACCATTTACCATTCAAATGGTCCTAAAAAGAAAGCAGGGGTAGCCATCCTCATATCAGATAAACTAAAGGTTATTCCAAAGACTATAGTGAGAGATGAAGAGGGACACTATATCATACTTAAAGGATCTATCCTACAGGAGTACCTAACGATCATCAATATTTATGCCCCAAATGTAGAAGCTGCCAAGTATATCAATCAATTAATAACCAAAGTTAAGACATACTTAGATAATAATACACTTATACTTGGTGACTTGAATGTAGCACTTTCTACGAATGACAGCTCTTCTAAAGACAACATCTCCAAAGAAACAAGAGCTTTAAATGATACACTGGACTAGGTGGATTTCACAGATATTTATAGAACCTTACAACCAAACGCAACTGAATACACATTCTTCTCAATTGCACATGGAACTTTCTCCAGAATAGACCACATACTGGGTCACAAATCAGCTCTTAACCAATACCAAAAGGTTGGGATCATCCCCTGCATATTTTCAGACCTTAATGTTTTGAAATTAGAACGAAATCACACAAAGAAGTTTGGAGGGATTTCAAACACGTGGAGGTTAAGAACCATCCTGCTAAACGATGAAAGGGTCAACCAGGAAATTAGAGAAGAATTTAAAAGATTCATGGAAACTAATGAGAATGAAGATACAACCATTCAAAATCTTTGGGATACAGCAAAAGCAGTCCTGAGGGGGAAATACATCGCAATACAAGCATCCATTCAAAAACTGGAAAGAACTCAAATACAAAAGCTAACCTTACACATAAAGGAGCTACAGAAAAAACAGCAAATAGATCCTACACCCAGCAGAAGAAAAGAGTTAATTAAGATTTGAGCAGAACTCAACGAAATCGAGACCAGAAGAACTGTGGAACAGATCAATAGAACCAGGAGTTGGTTCTTTGAAAGAATTAATAAGATAGATAAAACAAAACAAAACAAAACAAAAAAAAAGATAGATAAACCATTAGCCAGCCTTATTAAAAAGAAGAGAGAGAAGACTCAAATTAATAAAATCATGAATGAGAAAGGAGAGATCACTACTAACACCAAGGAAATACAAACGATTTTAAAAACATATTAGAGCAGCTATATGCCAATAAATTAGGCAATCTAGAAGAAATGGACACATTCCTGGAAAGCCACAAACTACCAAAACTGAAACAGGAAGAAATAGAAAACCTGAACAGGCCAATAACCAGGGAGGAAATTGAAGCAGTCATCAAAAACCTCCCAAGACACAAAAGTCCAGGGCCAGATGGCTTCCCTGGGGAATTCTATCAAACGTTTAAAGAAACCATACCTATTCTCCTAAAGCTGTTTGGAAAGATAGAAAGAGATGGAGTACTTCCAAATTCGTTCTATGAGGCCAGCATCACCTTAATTCCAAAACCAGACAAAGACCCCACCAAAAAAGAGAATTATAGACCAATATCCCTGATGAACATGGATGCAAAAATTCTCAACAAGATACTAGCCAATAGGATCCAACAGCACATTAAGAAAATTATTCACCATGACCAAGTAGGATTTATCCCCGGGACACAAGGCTGGTTCAACACTCGTAAAACAATCAATGTGATTCATCATATCAGCAAGAGAAAAACCAAGAACCATATGATCCTCTCATTAGATGCAGAGAAAGCATTTGACAAAATACAGCATCCATTCCTGATCAAAACTCTTCAGAGTGTAGGGACAGAGGGAACATTCCTCAACATTTTAAAAGCCGTCTACGAAAAGCCCACAGCAAATATCATTCTCAATGGGGAAGCACTGGGAGCCTTTCCCCTAAGATCAGGAACAAGACAGGGATGTCCACTCTCACCACTGCTATTCAACATAGTCCTGGAAGTCCTAGCCTCAGCAATCAGACAACAAAAAGACATTAAAGGCATTCAAATTGGCAAAGAAGAAGTCAAATTCTCCCTCTTCGCCAATGACATGATACTCTACATAGAAACCCCAAAGCTTCCACCCCAAGATTGTTAGAACTCATACAGCAATTTGGCAGCGTGGCAGGATACAAAATCAATGCCCAGAAATCAGTGGCATTTCTATACACTAACAATGAGACTGAAGAAAGAGAAATTAAGGAGTCAGTCCCATTTACAATTGCACCCGAAAGCATAAGATACCTAGGAATAAACCTAACCAAAGAGGTAAAGGATCTATACCCTAAAAACTATAGAACACTTCTGAAAGAAATTGAGGGATACACAAAGAGATGGAAATATATTCCATGCTCATGGATTGGCAGAATTAATATTGTGAAAATGTCAATGTTACCCAGGGCAATATACACATTAAATGCAATCCCTATCAAAATACCATGGACCTTCTTCAGAGAGTTAGAACAAATTATTTTAAGATTTGTGTAGAATCAGAAACGACCCTGAATAGCCAGGGGAATTATAAAAAAGAAAACCATATCTGGGGGCATCACAATGCCAGATTTCAGGTTGTACTACAAAGCTGTGGTCATCAAGACAGGGTGGTACTGGCACAAAAACAGACACATAGATCAATGGAACAGAACAGAGAACCCAGAAATGGGCCCTCAACTCTATGGTCAAGTAATATTCGACAAAGCAGGAAAGACTATCCACTGGAAAAAGGACAGTCTCTTCAATAAATGGTGCTGGGAAAATTGAACATCCACATGCAGAAGAATGAAACTAGAGCACTCTCTTTCACCATACACAAAGATAAACTCAAAATGGATGAAAGATCTAAATGTGAGGCAAGATTCCATCAAAATCCTAGAGGAGAACACAGGCAACACCCTTTTGGAACTCAGCCACAGTAACTTCTTGCAAGATCCATCCACGAAGGCAAAAGAAACAAAAGCAAAAGTGAACTATTGGGACTTCAACAAGATAAGAAGCTTTTGCACAGCAAAGGATACAGTCAACAAAACTAAAAGACAACCTACAGAATGGGAGAAGATATTTGCAAATGACGTATCAGATAAAGGGCTAGTTTCCAGATCTATAAAGAACTTATTAAACTCAACACCAAAGAAACAAACAATCCAATCATGAAATGGACAAAAGACATGAACAGAAATCTCACAGAGGAAGACATAGACATGGCCAACACGCACATGAGAAAATGCTCTGCATCACTTGCCATCAGGGAAATACAAATCAAAACCACAATGAGATACCACCTCACACCAGTGAGGATGGGGAAAATTAACAAGGCAGGAAACCACAAATGTTGGAGAGGATATGGAGAAAAGGGAACCCTCTTGCCCTGTTGTTGGGAATGTGAACTGGTGCAGTCACTCTGGAAAACTGTGTGGAGGTTCCTCAAAGAGTTAAAAATAGACCTGCCCTATGACCCAGCAATTGCACTGTTGGGGATTTACCCCAAAGATACAGATGCAATGAAACGCCGGGACACCTGCACCCCGATGTTTCTAGCAGCAATGTCCACAATAGCCAAACTGTGGAAGGAGCCTCGGTGTCCATTGAAAGATGAATCGATAAAGAAGCTGTGGTTTATGTATACAATGGAATATTCCTCAGCCATTAGAAACGACAAATACCCACCATTCGCTTCAACGTGGATGGAACTGGAAGGTATTATGCTGAGTAAAGTAAGTCAATCGGAGAATGACAAACATTGTATGTTCTCATTCATTTGGGGAATTTAAATAATAGTGAAAGGGAATAGAAGGGAAGGGAGAAGAAATGTGTGGGAAATATCAGAAAGGGAGACAGAACATGAGAGACTCCTAACTCTGGGAAACAAACTAGGGGTGGTGAAGGGGAGGAGGGCAGGGGGTTGGAGTGAATGGGTGACGGGCACTGGGGGGGCATTTGACGGGATGAGCACTGGGTGTTATTCTGTATGTTGGTAAATTGAACACCAATAAAAAATAAATTTATTATTAAAAAGAAAAAAAGGAGCAGAGGACCTAAACAAACATTTTTTTCAAAGAAGACCTATACAGATGGCCACCAGAAACATGAAAAGATGCTCAACATCACTAATCATCAGGAAAATGAATATTAAGACCACAATGAGATATCACCTCACAACTGTCAGAATGGCTGGTCCTAAAGACAAGAAATAACAACTGTTGGTGAGGATGTGGAGAAAAGAAAACCCTCACACATTGCTGGGGAGAATGGAAATTGGTACAACCACTGTGGAGAATAGTATGAAGGTTCCTCAAAAAAAATAAAATAGTGGGGGCCCCTGGCCTGGGTGGCTCAGTCTGTTAAGTGTCTGCCTTTGGCTCAGGTCATGATTTCAGGGTCCTGGGATCGAGCCCTATGTTGGCCTCCCTGCTGAGAAGGGAGTCTGCTTTTTCCTCTCTTTCTACCCTTCTCCTCTGCTCATGCTCTGTCCCTCACTCTCAAATAAATCTTTTTTAAAAATTAAAAATAAAATATCATGATCTGGTAGTTCCACCACCGGATTGATATTTGGTATATCACAAAGAAATGAAAACACTTTTTGAAAATATATATATAATCTTATTGCTGCATAAATTACAATAGCCAGGATACAGAGCAACCTAGGCATCCATCAATAGATGAATGTGTAAAGAAGATATCACACACACATACAATGAAGTATTAGCCTATAAAAAAGAATGAGGTCTTGCCAATTGTGACAACAGATGGAACTAAAGGATATTGTGCTAGGTGAAAGCAGTCAGAAAAAAAACAAATGCCATATGATTTTACTCATATGTGGAATCTAAAAACACCAAGAAAAAAAAATATCAGACTCTTAAATACAAAGAACAAAGTGGTGTTGCCAGTGGGTGGGGAGACAGACAAAATAGGTGAAAAGATTAAGAGGTATGAACTTTCAGCTATAAAATAAATAAGTCACAGGGATCCCTGAAAGGCTCAGTTGGCAAAGCATCTGACTCTTGATTTTGGCTCAGGTCATGATCTCAGGGTCATGAGATTGTGACCGCTCAAGCTCCACACTCAGTGGGGACGCAGCTTGAGATTCTCTCCCTCTCTCTTTGCCTCTCCCCTGCTCATGTTCTCGCTCTCTCTAAAATAAATAAATCTTAAAAAAAGTAAATATCACAGATATGAAAAGCACAGCATAGGGAATATAATATACTCCATAATATTGTCATATTATTTAGTGACTGATGGTGACTACATTCATCATGGTGAGCACTGAGCAATATATAGAATTGTCAAATCACTATGTTGTATACCTGAGACTAGTATAACATATATGTTGACTATACTTCAACAATAAATTTTAAAAAGAAAAATCTAAACATAAAAGATAGTACTATTATTTTTATAACTTTTAGAAGAAAAAACAGAGAACTTTCATTATATTGGATTTGGTAATAATTTTGTAGATATGAATCCAAAAGCACAGTCAACAAGGAAAAAATATAAATTGGACTTCATCAAGGTTAAAATCTCTTGTGAATCAAGGACTCTACCAACAGAGGGAAAGGCAAATCATGAAATGGGAGAAAACTTTGCAAATAATATATCTGATAAGGGATTAACATTCAGAATACATAAAGAATTTTTTAAAGATTTTATTTAATTATTCATGAGAGACCCAGAGAGAGAGGCAGAGACATAGGCAGAGAGAGAAGCAGGCTCCTCCTGAGGACCCCAATATGGTCCTCAATCCCAGGACCCTGGGATCAGGACCTGAGCCGAAGGCAGACGCTCAACTGCTGAGCCACCCAGATGCCCCATTCTTAAAAGTCAACAATTAAAAACTCAATTTAAAAAATAGGCAAATGACTTAAATAAACATTTCTTCAAAGAAGATACACAAGTGGCCAATAAGCATATGAAAATATGCTCAACATCGCTGATGATAGAAATTCATAACGGGGGCACCTGGGTGGCTCAGGTCGTGATCCTGAGCTCTTGGGATTGAGTCCCGCATCAGGATACCCATTGGGAGCCTACTTCTCCCTCTGCCTGTCTCTCCCTTTCTCTCTGTGTCTCAAGAATAAATAAAATCTTAAAAAAAAAAAAAAAAGGAATGCATAACAAAACCACAATCAGATATCATCTCATACCCATTAGGGTGGCTATAATCAAGAAAATAGGAAATACAAAATGTTGGCAAGAAAACAGAGAAGTTGGAACTTCTGTGCATTGCTGATGAGAATGCAAAATGGTGCAGCTGCCATGGAAAAGAGGAGAGTACCTCCTTGCAAAATATAGCAGATGGTGGCTGCACTGGTGGTCAGCATCGCATAATGTATAAATTTGTAGAATCACTTTGTTGCACACCTGAAATGAATTTAATGGTATATATCAAGTATACTAAAAGAAGTTACTTTTTGAGCCAGTGTCCACTTGTGGATACATATTCAAAAGAATTTAAAGTAGTGATTTAAACACCCATGTTTGTAGTAGGATTATCCACAATAGCTAAAGATGGAAGCAATCCAAATGCCCATCAACTAACTGATGTATGAATAAGCAAAATGTAGTATATATATATATGTACAATGAAGTAATTTGCAACTTCAAAGAGTAATAAAATTCTGAAACACTCTACCATAGATGAACCTTGAAGCCAGTATGCTAAGTCAAATGTTGTATGGTCCCACTTTCATGGAGCTCCTAGTACACTCAAATTCATAGATAGAATGGTGGTTGCCAGGGACTAGGGTTGGTGGTGGCAGGGAGGAGGGTGAAGTGGGGATTTATTGCTTAATGAATATAGGAAGATACAATTTTCTGTAGATGGATGTTTATGATGGTTGCGCAATATGAATATACTTAAAAATTGTTAAGTTAAAAATAAAAACAAACAACAAACAAAATTCTTACCATTCACGGAGAAGAGAAAAAAACATTAGCAGCAACTTTACAAACCTTTTTCCCTGCCCTGTCCCATTTTCTAGAATTATACCTGCATAGTTTGACTAATGGACATGAAATAAGATAGAAAAAGACACACCCCTTAGAAAATGTTGATGCCTGCCTTGGGTCACAGCCAGGGGTGACCAACACCTTCCCCTGGAGAGTCAGCTCAGGTAAACGTCTCCTTCTGAGGCTGGAGGTCAGCCCAGAGCTGCAGGGGCATCAATGGCATTTCTAACACTGTTGTTGAAATTGATGGAGAGAATCTGTCAAGGTCACTGGGAAAGCCGCTGCTGAGCAGACTTCCACACCTACCCCACAGGTCCCCTCTTTACTTACAGGCCCCACTGTGTAAATTATACGGATTGGAGATCCTCGTGGCCTGGCCTGGCCTGGCCTGGTGGCATTGTTGGAACTTAACTCCCCAAAACTGTCACAGGAGAAATTCTTCATGTCATCTTATCAAACATGAGCATTCAATATATTGAGATCTACCTTTTTATTTTTGATAAACATTTCACAAAATATTTTTATGTTTTAGTTATGTGCATAGTCACTAAGAATCTATATCAAACGCTGTTCTAGAAGAAATTCTAAAGAATAATGACATCTACCTCAGAGATACTCAGGTTGACTGGACTTCCAAAGGAGATTTACAACAAAAAGTGGGCTCCTGGTAAGAGTAGAGCAGAATTTTAACCTAGCTACCAGAACCTTATATATATATTACTTTCCATTAAACTAGTTGTAAAAAAACTAGTTGTAAAAAATATAATCATATTTCCTACGAGCAGCTAATTACTAGGTAAAACTGGTTTTATATTCTCTACCTTTGCTGTTTTAAATGGTACATTGGGATTTATTGATTTAGGACAAAGTTAAAGGTTCATATCATTCAGGACTCCAATTGAGAATATTTTGTTTTTGGTGTGGACTCTCATTTCTGTTACTAATTTAAGTAGGCTTATTAGAGCAGAAAGTATGTTTACAGAGCTTCAGTTTTGAAAGATGAGTTCTGGAAATTGCTTGATCAACAAGGTAAATATACTTAACATTACTGTACTGTATACTTAAAAATGGTTAAAGTGAGAAATTTTATGTGTATTTTACTATAGTTAAAATTTTTAAGGAAAAATTAAATTGAAAATGAACTATAGATCTAAGCATAAAAGTGGAACTATAAAATTTCTAAAACAGAACAAAAACATTTTCATAATCTTAGGGTAGGACAAAAATCCCTTACAACTCAAGAAATACTAGATTAAAATTTTACAAATATAAAAATTAAACTTCATCAAAATATGACTTCTGATCTTTAAAAGACATCACTACCAAAAAAAAAAAGGCAACTCAGAGACTGAAGAAAATGTGTAATACATATATCTAACACAGAATTTCTATCCAGAACATATAATGAAGTCTTACAATTCATAATAATCAAACAATTCCATTTAAAAATGGGCAAAATATTTGGACACTATGTAAGAGAATAGAAAGATGCACTATATAAGAAATGTTAAGAGAAGTTATTCCTTAAGGAAGTTAAAGAAGAAGAAATATAATCCCAGACACAAATTTTTATGTTCACAAAAAAATTTTAAGAACCTAAACAACATATCAAAAGTGTTGGGTTCAGCCAGAGTACTAGTAACAGGGAAAATTATACAATTAAATGCCTATATTAGCAGGGAAAAACAAGAGGTCTAAAGTCAGTGACATAAGCTTCTAACCTAAGAAAATAGAGGAAACAATTCAGAGTGATGAACTTCTCCCAAAGAAAACTCTAGGCACAGATGCTTCAATGATAAATTCTAAAAAACATTTAAGGAAAAAAAATAATACCAATTCTCCATAAACTTTTCAAAAAAAATAAAAGAGGGAGGTATATTTGATAACTGTTTAAAGAGACAAAAAATTATACTAATACCAAAACCTGACAAGTATATTATAAGAAAATTGCAGTCCAGTATCTCCTCATGAACACTGACACAAAAATCCTCCACAAAATATTAGCAAATTGAACCCAAAAATATATAGAAAATGTAATACATTCTAACCAAAAATGGATTTTTGCCAAGAATGCAAGGATGGTCATGTATTTGAAAAATCATAGTAAATCACCATTCAATTAATTACATTAGGAAAAAACTATATAAGCATCTCAATAGATTCAAGGAAAAAACTGACAAAATTCAACGTGCATTCATGATTTTAAAAAACTAAAAACTAAGCAAACTAGGAATGGTAAGGAACTTCCTCCACCTGATGAATGGCATCTACAAAATACATATAGATAACCTCATCACTAGTAAAAGAGGAGATGTCTTCCTTTTCTGTTAAGAACATATCACTCCTACTCAACATTATATTGGAAGTCCTTGCCATTGCACTAAAGCAAGGAAAAACATGAAAAGGCAGATGATCGAGAAGAAATAAGCCTACTTGTATTCATAGAACACATAGTATAAACAGAAAATCCAAGAGAATATATAAAAAGCTACAAAACTAATAAAATGCGATTATCAAATTCATAGAGAAAAATCAGCATTTTTTTAAAGATTTTATTTATTTATTCATGATAGACACAGAGAGAGAGAGAGAGAGAGAGAGAGGGGCAGAGACACAGGCAGAGGGAGAAGCAGGCTCCATGCAGGAAGCCCGACGTGGGACTCGATTGTGGGACTCGATCCCGGGTCTCCAGATCACGCTCTGGGCCAAAGGCAGGCACTAACCACTGAGCCAACCAGGGATCCCCTATATACTAGCAAAAAATCCCTGGAAACTGACATTTGAAAATAGTACCATTTAGGGATGCCTGGGTGGCTCAGTGGTTGAGTGTCTGCCTTTGGCTCAGGGCCTGAGCCCAGTTAGGGGATCGAGTCCCACGTCAGGTTCCCTGTGAGGAGCCTACCTCTCTCTCTCTCTCTTTCTCTGTGTTTCTCATAAATAAAACCTTTAAAAAATTAGTACCATTTATAGAAGCAACAAAAAATTTTAAAAACGTGGGCTTAAATCTTGAAATATATGTGGAATTTATGCTGTCTGCATGCTGAGAATTAAAAAAAAAAAAAAAGATAAATTCAAGTTAGGGCACTTGAGCCGTGCAGTGGTTGAGCACCTGCCTTCTGCTCAGGGTGTGATCCTGGGGTCCTGGGATCAAGTCCTGCATCCCGCTCCCCTGAGGGAGCCTGCTTCTCCCTCTGCCTGTGTCTCTACCTCTCTCTGTGTCTCTCATGAATAAATAAAAATCTTAAAAAAAAAAAAAATCAAGATGTAAATTAATGTAGAGGTATATTATCATTACCATTAAAAAAAAGGCTCAGTTATTCTGATTTCAATTCTCCCTGAACTGATCTATAGATTTAGCCATCTCATTTAAACTATGTCAGGATTTTTGTAGAAATTTTTGAGCAGATTTTGTATTTACATGCAAAGGCAAAGGAACTGGAAAAACAAAGTGATTTTGAAAAAGAACAGAGTTGTAGGGCACAATCTGATTTTAGGTTTTATTATAATATGCTATCATAATAAAAAGTATGGTATTGATGAAAAATAGGAACATTACTAGAAAGAATGGAAAATGAAGAAATGCATTGTTACATACTTGTTCAATTGATTTTCTACAAAAATGCAATGGCAATTAAATGGATAATTTTTCAACAAATAGTTGAAAAATAGTGCTGGAAGAACTGAATATACATATGCAAAAAAAATTAAATTCCAAAAATGCAAAGCCAATTAAATGAAGAATCAACTGTTTTTTCAACAAATAGTGCCAGAAGAATCAAATGTACACATGCCATAAATTAAACTTCCAATTAAATTCCAAAAAAATAAATTCCAACTCGTAAATATAAAAGCTAAAACTAAAAATGTAAAATAGAAAAAAGCATTTTATTTTTGTTTAGTTTTCAATTAAGCATAAATTTTTTGAATTAATTATAATTGTATAAATTGATAAACTGACTTCATCAAATTTTTAACTTCATAAACATTATTTAGACCTCGAAAAATTAAAATTTCATCTCCCTAATAATTCTGTTCCAAGCCAAGAGACCAGATTTAAAACAAATCAAATGAGACAGTTTTCAGCACTTGAGGCATTCCTGAGAGTGGAAAATAAAAGAAGTGAACTCAAATTGTCCCAAGTTTCAATCTTTAAAGCTTTCCCAGGACATGACTCAGGAAAGGGGCACCCAGGCAGAGCCTGGCAGACTCCCTGGAGCTGAGGAGCCAAGGACAGCAAGCAGGCTGGAAGATGTACGGCAGGGTGAGAAAGAGGAGTGTGCACAGAGACAACGTCTGCAGAGGGTCCCCGGAAGTACTCAGTAGAGCACTGACAACTGTATCTGTGCAAGGCAACTATCAAGGTTGAGTAAGTGTCTACACAAAATGGTTAGAGGCTCGCAAATAGCCATGAATAATGACTATTCCTACCAGATTGGAAAACCTCATAATTCTAAAAGTATTGTAGAGTACCCAGAAGAATCTTGCCTCAATAAATGTGGGCTAGCCCTGGAGTAAACACTGGTCTGGTTCTTTCTTGTGCAGGGCCCCAACCTATTGATGTTGACACTTCTGGCTAGGCATGCCTGAGATACAGGCCCAGCCCCATAGAACTCCTAGTGAGCCCCCACAGACATCCCAACCCCACCACGGCCAACATTGTGGCTGGACTGGCCATTGTGGTTCTTACTATGAGGGCAGGATACACATAAGCAAGAAGCCATCAGGCAACTTGAAGAAACAAGACTTACTACTCACAGTTCTCAGTGGATACCGGCCTGTCCAAGGGTCATACAGCAAGGTCAAGTGGAGAGAGAACGCACACCAGCTTGGCGCTCTGCCTTCATTAGGGTCTGGAGGTGATGTCTCAAGTTTTCTGCATCCACTTTTTATTGGTCAATCTAAACCACTAGATAGGGGAGCTGTGTCTCTGGAAACGTGAGGTAGGGTCCTTTGAGCTGTTATCTAGGTTACCCAGGGCTTTCTGAAAGAAGGATCTTCATGGGTGGGGGTGACCTGACTCCCTATCTGGTTGTTTAGTAGCAGAACAACCTGGCTTGTTTCTGCCTTCTGGCTTTTGTGAATAATTCTGCAAGGATTACTGGCATACAAGTTTTCAATTCTTTTGGGTATTAACCTAAATTTGCTAGATCATATGGTAATTTTATGTTTAGCTTTTTCAGAGACCACCAATTTTCCATAACTGTTGCATCATTTTACAGTTCTACCAGCAATTTACAAGGTTTCTAAATTCACCACAGCCATACCAACACTTACTTTTGACTTTTTAAAAACTGCCATCCTACTGGGTGTGAAGTGGTATTTAACTGTGCTTTTAAAATTTGCATTTTTCTGACGGCTGGTGACATTGTGCATCTTTTCAGGTGCTTGTTGGCCATTTGTGTTTCTTCTGTGGAGAAATGTTTATTCAAGCCCTTTGTCCATTTTTAACTTGGTTGTCTTTTTGTTGAGTTGTAATTCTTTATATATTCACCCCTTAGCAGATATGCAATTTACAAATATTTTCTCCCATCCTGTAGGTTTTCTTGTTAAGAAGGCTCCACACCTAATGTGAGGCTTGAATTCACAACTCTGAGATCAAGAGTTGGTTGCTTTACCGATTGAGCCAGTCAGATGCCACTTGTCATTTTCTTGATAATGTCCTTTAATGCACAAAAGTTTCCAATTCTGATGAAGTCCAACTCACATTTTTTTCTTGTTGCTCATGCTTTCATGTCATGTCTAAGGATACATGGCCAAATGCAAGGTCACAAAGAAATACCATTTTCTTCTAAGAGTTTTATGGTTTTAGGTCCTATGTTACTGACCCATTGTGAAATAGTTTTTGTACATGGTGTGAGGTGGGGTCCAGTTTCATTCTTTTGCCTGCAGAAATCCAGTTACCCAGTACCATCCACTGAAGAGACTTTTCTTTCTTCTTTGAATTGACATCTTTGTTAAAAATCAATTTAGCCATAGGTATATGGGCTAAGCAACTTTTCTGAGCTTTAAAGGGAATAGAAAAACAGAAATGGCAACTACAGCAGGTTACTAATGGGAATGATCTAGAAGAGCAGGGAAACAGTGATCCAGTAAGGGGGAGAACTACTTGTCTTAGTAGAGAAGAGGGGATGACATCTAAAATACAGTGCAAGGACTGGCCAAGGGTGTAGAGTCCACCTACAGGAACTGGCAGGAAGGTAGAGTAGATCACTACAGATGCTACTAAGTATGAGATAGTGTTAAGTTGTAGAAACAAATCTATCTGTTCAACAAATACTCACTGGTCACCTATTGCTGTGCCAGACCTCATTCTACGGATAAATGGCAAATCAAAACACACAGGTTTCTGTACTCACAGACCTAGGAAATCTAGGGATAAGAAAGAAACATAAGTAAAGGGATGCATAGAAATGCCTGAGGATCTGAAACAAGCTGAAATGGGGGTGTTGACAGCAATTGCACTGCTGGGGATTTACCCCAAAGACACGGATGCAATGAAACGCTGGGACACCTGCACCCCGATGTTTCTAGCAGCAATGTCCACAATAGCCAAACTGTGGAAGGAGCCTCGGTGTCCATCAAAAGATGAATGGATAAAGAAGATGTGGTTTATGTACACAATGGAATATTAGCCATTAGAAACGACAAATACCCACCATTTGCTTCAACGTGGATGGAACTGGAGGGTATTATGCTGAGTGAAGTAAGTCAATCGGAGAAGGACAAACATTATATGGTCTCATTCATTTGGGGAATATAAATAATAGTGAAAAGGAATAAAGGGGAAAGGAGAAAAATTGAGTGGGAAATATCAGAAAGGGAGACAGAACATGAGAGACTCCTAACTCTGGGAAACGAACTAGGGGTGGTGGAAGGGGAGGTGGGCAGGGGGGTGGAGGGGTGACTGGGTGATGGGCACTGAGGTGGGCACTTGCCTGGATGAGCACTGGGTGTTATTCTATACGTTGGCAAATTGAACACCAATAAAAAATAAATTTATAAAAAAAAAAGGAATTGGGGTGTTGAGAAAATATGATCAAATTCATGTTTTAAATGGTTGCTAAAAGGCCACTTGGTTAGCTGTTGAAGGAGACCTGGATGTCGACTGTCTCCCAGGAATCATCTTGGTCAGTAATATTAATATAACATTGTTTTCAGTAAGTAAAATCAACAACATATCAAATACTACACATAAAATGAAGGCAACTGTCTTCTATAAACTATTACAATAAAGTAACATTAAATAATGGGATTTAAATATTCTGAACAGTGTTTCCACTCACAAAGTGATTCAGAATTAAATCTGCTTCATGCAGCAGTCTGTTTTAGAATTAGTCCTAATAATAAACCCAAAGTAGAAAGGCCAATAAAATGATATGAAATGCCACTAGTAACCTTTTATGGGAACTCTATACCCTTGAAAACTTCAGAGCTTAATATAGTTAAAATCCAGTGAACACTTAGAGATATTATAGAAGGAAATGAATATAAGGATTGTCCTTATCAGTGGATTTAAGGGAATATTTCTCATCCTAGCATTTTCGTGCAGCTGAGAAACGTCACCCTCACAGTGGGAGAGACTACTGGGCTCTTTAATCTTGATATAATCAAGATCCCCAGTCCCCCATCTCGCCAAATCTGCTCCCACCATCAGTCAGAAGCCACTTGTACCTATCCCTAAATTCTCAAAACATGAGATAAATTCTAAACAGCCAGTGAAGTCTCTTATTAGGCTCAAGAAGGGTCCTGGAGATACTCTCTGAACTCTTTTGAGTGTATTAGCTCAGAAACATCCAAGTCTTCAAGGAGACAGGCAATAAATGAAAGGCAAATGGCCTCTATTCAAGGTTGTCCCTCAAACTCTAGTATGTGACAGAAGGAAAAGGGTCCAATTTCAGGTTAAAATAGTTGACCATAAAGTAGTATAATGAACTGTTCCTGCAGTTCAAGGTCTTATCTGGGCATCTTCACCAAATAAATTCATAAAGCTGTATGTTGCAGAAGAAAACTTTGTAAACTATCAGAGAATTATTGCAACAAATGCCACTACGGACATTTGACACCAAATAATTCACGAATGATACCTACATTTTGTCAATTTTCATAATAGAATTTGAAAAAAAACAACTTGTAACTTTTTTTAATTTCAGGACACTTTTTTTTTAAAGACTTTTTATTTATTTATTCATGAGAGACACAGAGAGAGAGGCAGAGACATAGGTAGACATAGGTAGAGGGAGAAGCAGGCTCCTCGCAGGGAGCCTGATGCAGACTCGATCCCAGGACCCCGGGATCATGCCCTGAGCTGAAGGCAGATGCCCCTCAAAGCTAATTTCCCATATCTTAGATTATATTTTGGAATTGCCAGTTTTAAGCCTAAAATTATTCAAATGTCAATGCTCTCACAGTCAGTATGAGAAATAAACTTTATACAATTCCTCCAGCTTCCAAATACAAAGATTTCTACAGTCAGAAAATCTTTATAAATTGTAATATAAAATCTAAAAATTCACCATATTTCAGCCTCAAGGACCTATATGTCAGGAAAAAATATGTATATTTAGAACAGGGACTTTGTTCCTCTATTAAAAACCTCAAAATAAAAGCAACTTCTGGAGCATGTCATTCAATTCAACTGATTATGCCTAAGGCATAAGGACTTGAGCCAACCAAGAGTACAGGTAGTGGGAAAGAGAAAATGAGTAAGATAGTTTTTCTCGTGAAGCTTACAAACTAGAAAAAAATGTGTAATTCTAAATTGGAGGATGATTTAGTCTAAGCTAGGAAATACACCTAAGTGGAATAAGTACAAAAGGACACCAATTTTTAAAAATGGGAGGGTATGGCAAATGTGAGAGGCTGGTCCTCTCCCCCAAATCTGACACTTGTTATAAGCTCTAGGAAGGAAAATATATCTTCTAATACTCTTTACTATGGGTGTACATACTTTCTAACAAACCAAAGCCAATGAAAAGAAAATTTCCTTATCAGAAAAGTAACAGGGGCATATGTGGCACAGTTGATGGTCCCACTCTTGGTTTTGGCTCAGATCAGGATCGCGGAGTCATGGGATTGAGCCCCATGCTTAGCAAGGAGTCTGCTCGAGAGTCCCGCCCCCCCCTACTCTATCTCTGTCAAAGGAATAAATCAATCTTAAAAAAAAAAAAAAAAAAAAAAAAAAAAAAAAGCAATCCTGTCTGGATCTTAAATAAAATGACATAATTTCCAGTTTCTAGTTACCAGTTCTAAGACATTCACAGAGTTAAGCCTGCTTGATATAAGGATAAAAGCTATTTCCCACTACAGGAGGGGGCTGAGGACTTATCCAATATTATTTAAAGAGCCCAAAAACAGTATGAAAAAAATCTGTTTGATCATAGTACTTTCCTTGTGTCTCTGGCACATCTTCTTTTGTTCTTTAAGAAATATATTTTAGCTTCCTAAGTGAAATACCCATTAACCAGATATTTTTTTTTGTCAGCCTAAGCTATAAAAATTTTATGCATAGAAATGGACAATATAGATCAATACAGACAGAAAACATCCAACTTAAATATTTTAGGCATATTTATTTAATAAATAACTTCAGTAAACAGCATGTAAAAAGTGAACTGTTAAAATTAAAAGGCACTTAACACAAGAATGTGACTAGGATGAAACAAAACGGGCAAACAGTGAGAAGGGAATATACAGTGGCCTATTACAGCGCTGGCTGAAAGGGGGACGTGCTTAAGTGAGAGCTATGGCATAAGTCACAGGACAACTTCACATGTTCAGTAAGAAGGCAAATTTACAGCTGAAATGCCAAAGAGAAAGTACTGGTAAAGTCTTACCCCCAAATTGCAAACAAATACATTAAATGATTAGAAGAGGTGATAAAAAGCACCAGGCTTTTAAACAAAATACAAGGAATAAAGTAAATTCGCCCAAAGGTCCTCAATTCAGCACGTATTATATGTAAATTAAGGCCATTATGTAAATGATGCTAAATTAAGGACTTTTTTGCAGAAAATTTCCAGATACTTTTTCCAAGGCCTGAATTTCTAAAGAGAAGGCGTAAAAGTTACCAAGATAAAGTAACTCTTAAAAATGGCACACAGGTTTTAAAGCTATGTTTCCCTTCCTAACTCTCTTTTTCCCATGGCCTCTACGTAGATAAATATCTCAAAACTATTTTACACCGGTTAATTCCCAATATACTCAAACTTTCAGATATGTCATCAGTCTTGTCTAAATAGGCAAATAGCAAAATAAAAAACTTGAAACAATTCTAAACTAGCTACATAGGACATTTACTTTGGATTCTGTAAAACTAAAACCTGACATATCTGTAAAGCTAAAAATCAATTTTAATACTTGATTAATGGAAACTCTCCACATACTCATTATTTTAACTACTGCCCTTTCAATCACTCTAGAAATCTCACTTAATCCAATAAGAGCCTGATTTTAATAGTCCAGGAGGAAAAGGTCAAAAAGGCACAACGTGACCTTAGCAGATGAGGATAACCATCCTGTCTCAAGTTTTTTGTCAGTCCCTGGCATTGATTATAACATTATTTTCAAAATAATAAAAAAAATTTAAATTACACATATTGTACATTTTAAAAAACTGCACATGAGAAAAACCATGGTGATATTGCCCTAAAGCTACCTTACTGTGACTATGAAAATTATGACTTTGCATTCAGTGTTGTGCAATCTGCATGGGCAGTGCTCATTTTCCCTCATACTTCGGATTGACAACAGTTGTCACAGCACTCTTATAAATAGGATTTTCACCCTAAAAAAGAGAGAGAGAGAGAGAGAGAGAGAGAGAGAGAAATTATCAGATACTCTACTAAAATCAAGTAGTAGTATTTTATAAAACAATATTAAGAGTTATGGTCATTTTCAGTTGTCTCCGTTCTTATCTGTCCACATATCACACATATCACATATTTTTAAAATGCATTAATAAAAACTTCACACAAAAATGAAACATGAAATCTTTGCTTTTCAAGTCAAAAGGTGACCCTGTAATCTGGTATTATTTCATTCATGAGTCCTTCCTACATGGCACGATTGATTTAAAAATGCCTTCCACAGCAGAGAATGTCCTGTAATGGCTTCTCTCCTTTAAACTAGTTTTGAATGCCTATCTTAAAGAATTAACTCTTCTGCCATTAACTGCCTGATTCTTAACCCTTTACTGTGGTTAAGAAGGTTCTTGATAATTAATGGGAATCCTTGATTGTCATCTCTGTGAGGGAAGTATTCTCTTGAGGCTTTTCCCACCACAGAAATTGTGGACACCAAATGCTCTGAGGCAAAGTACTGCTGAGGGCACTGAGCCTGCAGGAGTCGTCACGCTGCCATTTTTGCTTAGAATGTTAACAAAAATAATGTTATTCTGCATGAAATAATTGTTATTCTTCAGAAAGCATACTGGTGAAATGTTTTATTTTCATTGCAATACTAATTTTAGCAAAGAGTACCAAAATGAAGCCCAGAAAATGACTCCAAGCCATAAACTAAAGAGCTCTTTCAAGACCCAAAAATATACAAGCATTGATGTTTTAAGCATGCAAATAACATACAATCCCACAAGACCATTTTCTTAAAACAAAACAAAACAAAACAAAATCTAAGTGATACATTTAAATATCTACTATAGCATTTTCTTTCTCCTATCTTTATCAACTGAAACTAGCTTGAAGGCCAACTGAGTACAGCCAAATAATCCTATATCAGAAAAAATCACAGTGAGCACCAATCAATAAATGTTAAATAAAAACTTAAGACCTTAGGATTTTAGGCAAAAATTAATTGGTTTTATATTGCACTATAGAGCCATTTGTGGTGATTTTTAAAAATATTTATAGAAAGCATCTAAACACTAATTTTTGCTTTTAAATTTTATTTACACTTCATTGTAAATTTATTACACTTCATTATATCGGGATATGGCTTTTACTGTCACAATTTCTGCCCTCTCAGAGGGTATAGGCTGGTGCATGACAAACATGCAAATAAAATAAGGCACTCTAATATAGTACAAAACAGAATTATAAACATAGTACGGGAGCAGTAAAAGAAAGGACTGACTTTGAGAAGATTAGGGCATTTTCACAGAGAAACTGACTATAGATAAAATATTGATCAATAAATAGAAACACATGCAAAGTCAAGGTCTAGGAAAAAGAATGAAACATTTATATAGTTTAGAAGTTTTTAAGAGTGTGAGTGTACGTTCTGAGGTGTGAGCAAGGGAGAGGAGACAAGAAAGAAGACATGGCCAAATCATAAAAGGTCCTGTGTGCCATGCTAGAGAGACTGAATTTTATTCTGTAGAGGAGAAATCACTGAGAAAAAGTATAGCATGTAAAGCTGGATGGTCCCGAAACACACCAAATAAACCATTACAACTTCAGCTCAGTAGCTCATCTGAATTCCTATTAAGACAGGACAATATGCCTTAGCCTGACCCCAACCCCACCTCACAAAATACATCTTGACCCATCATTTCAGAAACATGGTGCAGGAACTCAGGATCCCTCAGAGACAAACATCAAATAATCTGGATAATAGAAAACATGTAGGATATCCATTTCTCATCTCTTACCCAACTGAAGCTAATACATTATTATACAGACTGGATCTTGGCAACTACATTCTTAGCAAGTTATATAGTACAAATATGTTCATTACACTCCTTATTTCCATCTTCCTATTCAGCATTTGAGGCTAGAACTTGGTTCTTTCAAATACACGGAGAAAACAAATCACCATTTTTCTTTGAAACAATATATTAGATCAATCTAGTATTTCATACTTAAGAATTTATAAGGGAAGAAAACACATACACAAAACTAAAACAAGCAAGCCCCCTCCCCCCAAAAATCCAGAAAACAAAATACAAAAGAAAAAATACCCAAAAAACTAATGAGTCCAAAGTACATAAGGCAGAACTTACCTTTGGAGAAAAGTCTGCCTTTTCATATACACAAACATTTATATACGCATTATTACATCCAAACAAAAGATTAACATGCAAGGTTAGAAGTAAAATTAAATTATCTGTGTTAGGCATCATTTTAGATGGAGGTAAACTAAAATAAACCAGATTAGTTTCCAACGTTCAGAGTGCAACCCCACCCTTATCTTGAGAGAGAAAAAATCAAAGCATATTTAAATCAACAGAACAGAGTTATATTCAGAAGTAAAGTCCTTGTATGTACGCAGTAAAATGTCATTTTTGTGCTCACACTAGAAACTGGCTAGAAAATCATCTCTGTAATATAACATATTAGATACACAACACACAATGGTGAGAGATTAGGAATCTACATTAAAACCTGCGTAACAGCAGGGAGGATAGAAAATTTTATAATCCACTCTAAAATTTTAAGGTTGATAATTTGATTTTTTTTAACGTACCTACAAAATAGTCTTATGTGGTGAAATAATCACAGTGCCCGCTCATTCTCTGAAATATGTTAATAGCATAATTCACTGATTGGTAAACCCTGATCCCATATCAGAAAACTGTTTCATGAGTCATAATTCATTTTCATTTCTTGATGCTCATTCCTTAATTTCTATTGTTTATTTCTACTTTAATTTTTCATAAGAAAACATCTCAGAATAACCTGTAGCCATTAATTTGCCTGGATTTCACCAATGAACTCATCAATAAACTTCACCAATAAACTTTTAAACAAACTTCTCAAGTTATCCAAAATGCCTATTTTGGCTGAAAAAGTAACATTTTAGTGAAACTTAATTGTTTCACTATTATTTATTGATAATTTCTTGCAAAGTACAATTTAATGTGTAGTAAAGACAGAAATTACATCTTTCAATAGGATACATGGAAATTTATCTTACTTGAGAAATAACCATATGCATTGTCAATATTTGACTGTTTTTGACCTACCAAAAAAAAAAAAAAAAAAGGAAAAAGGAAAGAAAAAAAAATCTAGCAAATCAGCTTCCTTCTAAAAATAGTCTGTGGAAAGGATCAGGTAAGAGAAGAACACATAGAGTCTGGACTAATACAAAAATGTACCAGGCTGCCCATATACAACTATGACTGTAATCTTCTGCCAGCAAATCTAATTTTGCCATTGGAAAAGTCTTAAAATCTGCTTAAAAATAAAAGAAAAAAAAGACAAGTAATGGTTTCTAATGTTATTGGGCCTTCCTACCTTTTAAAAATATTAAACATACCTGTATTTTAAGTACACTCTTGGTAAATAGGCAAAACCACAGTGCTGGTTTCTATGTCATAAAGTGGTATGTCCATTACAAATGTTTGTCCAATACAGTTATGTCACTCAAATGTCACAAAGGGGTAATTCTCCATAAGAGAATGATCTATCTCTACTTAACAGGTAACAGAGTCTCCTGAAGATCTGTGACTGCTGCCAATACAGTGCTGTGGGTAAGAATATGAACCCTGGAGCCCACTGTGCCTGGGTCTGAATCTGAGCTCTTCCACTGACTAACCATGGGTGAACCTGGTCAAGTTATCCAACCCTTCTGTGCCTCAGTTTTCTAATATGTGAAATTAAAAAAAAAAAAAAAATCCTTGGGAGAAGAAAGAGAAATTCTGGACCACCAGCCAGGAGAATCTGTTCTTATCATAACCTTTTAAATCAGTTTAAGGGATTTACATGATTACATTAAAATATGCTAGCATCATTTCATGAAAAATCAGATATAAGGAAATCCTGTCTACTCCTAATAAAAGAAAAAATAATAAATTTGTCATTCAGGTAAAATGTATATTCACCAGAAGAGCTTACCATAATTTACTGAGTAGGATAAGCAAGCCTTACCACAACTCTGAAATTTTCAACTAAATTTTTATTTAAAACTATAAATAGGACTTTCTCTTTAAAGTCTTTGTTGTTGTTTTTTAAAAAAAGTTCAATGTTTAAGTTGAATATCAGAATCATTCAATAACAAGAAAATATATAGAATTTCAACTTACATCAAGAACTAAAGTATCTTCAAATAGTTCTAAAATCAGTAACAATGACATTGGAGTTGTATAGCATACAAATGTTTCACCAGGTTACATTTTTTTTCTATTTTGCAATTTAGATTTCACTTTTACTTTTCATTGTTTCACCCTAAAATCTACATATGGTGATTTGTAAGTAAGGATAATGTCATCTAAAGCACAGGACTGTAGTGAGGATGGTAAGTTGACAAGCTGATATCACATACTGCAGTTCATTAGCCAGATATCCACACCCACACAACAGATGTTATTAATGGCTCCCTGTTAAAGGCGTGACAACCAAGCTCCCAACAGCCAAGTGGCTCGATGCTGTTGAAGTGCTGAGTTCTGACCAGAGGTCTGGCAGGCCACAAAGCACATTCTCTTCTTACTGTTACCCAGCTGCTGCTTCTGTACCATAAGGCTCCTTTGAAAGCCCTTTGAAAAGCTAACTCTAAATTAACACACACCAAAAAACCCCCACAATATAGCCATATAAATAAAGCCAGACTTTAAAAAAAAAAACAAAACAAAACAGCAGTTGTGATAAAGGACACACAGTGCAGTAAAAAAAGGATAAAAGTTCACATGCAAAGACAGAAAAAGAAAGAAAATACGAACGGCAACTTAGAGACCAGCTTTACGTCCATAGTTTGGATTCTTGAAATTATTAATAGGACTCTTGTAAATCGGATTTTCTTGCTAAAGTAAAAGAAATAGTTTCTAATGATTTCATCAGAAAAACACTGACATGTATATTGTTAAACACTATAAGAGAATTTTCCCTATTTCATAGATTTTACTTTTTTTTTTCATAGATTTTACTTTTACACTTCTATATAGCATTTAACAACAACAACAAAAAAGCCCCAACCCAAACTGTAGTAAATGCAAATGACTAAAATTCATTATACTTTAAAATTACCGAAGACTGCCTTCTTTGTCAAAAGATAAATATATGAAGGCCAAGGTTTGGCCACCCTACCCTCAGACTTCATATTTCAAACCACATTATATGCTAGCACATTTCACCCACTTTCAGCTTTTAAAAATTTTTTACAAAGTTTTATTGAGTTATAATTTGCAGAGTTAAATATATTCCTTTTATGTATAGAGTTGTACATACATACCCACAATCAAGATCATCCCAAGAAGATCCCTCATGCCCTCTCCCCCCCCACTCCAGCCTCTGGAAACCATGGACTTAGTTCTGCCTCTAGAGTTTTTGCCTTTTCCAGGATCTCATATAAATGGAATCATATAATACGCAGCCTTTTGAGTCTGGCTGCTCTTGATCAAGGTTCTTTGTTGGGAAGAAGAGAAAAATAAGAGAGACAGAGAATGAGAGAGAGAGAGAGAGAGAGAGAGAGAGAGAATGCTTTCCACTGAATATCGTGCCACATAGATATTATCTAGAATTCTATTTTACATGAGATGAAAAGGCTGAAGAGCAGATTTAAGATCAAAATCAGGAAATAAAAACACTGACCACAGTATCCAGAAGATACTTCCTTACAATGTTCTGGTTTGATGGGATATATTTAAGAGGTTTTCTGTTTTTCACCAAATACCAAGTTCTCTGAGTGATGAACTTTTGGGGAAATAAAATACTCAAAGAAGACTTTAATAATCAGTTTCAGCGTTAACAGACAAGCCTTAGAAGTGTTACATTTACTTTGTGAACTGCCCTACTTTTTAGATGTTCTGCAACTTACCGTGTCCCATTTGGCATTCATTTTTTCCTTTTCAAATTTGGCAAATTCCCTTCTGTCATGAATTATCATTAAAAGCTTCCAAATCAGCAGCAACGCAAGCCCAATAAGAACAATTCCAGCAACCACACCAGCTACAATTGGAATGATGTCTGGTCCAGTGGGGCACTCTGTAAAGTAAAAAGGAAGGGATTGATATATGCAAAGTAGGGCTAAAACTACAAAGACCTGGCTAGTGTCTCAACAAAAACACAGAGGAATAAAAGCTCAAGATAAGTAAATGTAAAGAATTCCAAAGAATCTATAAAAAAGATACTAGAATTAACAAAGACCTTATAAAGCCAGAGGATACGTGCCCAATAAACAAAAATCATATGTATTTCTATATAGTATATGAAAGTTTATTTCTACATATTGGAAATGGAAATTTAGAAAATAGTATCTTCTGTAACAGCACTGAAAATCATGAAATACTTATGTATACATCCAACAAAATATGTGCACCATTTGCATGTGAAAAATTACTAAGCACTGATGTAAGAAATCCAAGACCTGCATAAATGGAGAAGTATTCCATATTCATGGATGGAAAGACTCAGTAATGTTAAGATGTCAATTCTCCCCCAATTTGATTAAATAAACTTAATGCAATCCCAATCAAAATCCTGGCAGGATTTTTATAGGTATCAGCAAGTTAATTCTACAATGTACAAAGAAGGCAGAGAACTAGGAAAGTATTTCAAAAACACTTTGGAAAAGAACAAAATTGGACATCTCACATTACCAGATTTCAAGACTAGCTATAAAACAACAGTAATGGACACAGTGTGGTATATTGGCTAAAGGTCAGATGCACAGATAAATGGAACATAATAAAGAATTAGACCAACATACATAAGATCATTTGATTTTTCAAAGGTAGAGAAGAATCAGTCTTTCCAACAAAGTGCTAGAACTACTACACATCCATATATAAGAACTGAATCTCACTCCATATACTAAAATTAACTCAAAATGGGTTACAGGCCTAAATGGAAAAACCAGAAACTATTAAACTTCTAAAGAAAACACAGGAGAGGGCAGCCCCAGTGGCTCAGCGGTTTAGTGCCGCCTTTGGCCCAGGGTGTGATCCTGGAGACCCAGGATCGGGTCCCGCGTCGGGCTCCGTGCATGGAGCCTGCTTCTCCCTCTGCCTGTGTCTCTCTCTCTCTCTCTCATTCTCTCTCTCTCACATGAATAAATAAATAAAATATTTAAAAAAATAAAAGACTCATGCTTTACTGACTGAACTGGCCAAGTGTCCAATTTAAATTAAAAAAAAAAAAAAGAAAATACAAGAAAAATCGTTATGAACCTGAGTTAGGCATGGAGTGCTAGATAGAACAGTAAAAGCAAGATCCATAAAAGAAAGGCGGTAAATTGTAGTTCATCAAAATTAAAGCTTCTGGTCTTTCAAAAACAATGTTAAAAAGATGAAAAGATAAGGAAGCATAAATTGGTAAACATGTATCTGTAAATGCAAAATACAGAGACTTCAAGAAAAAAACAGTTTGGCTATTTCTTATAGGGTTAAACATATGCTTACCATATGCCCTCAAATGCATTTCTACCATATATCCAAAAGAAATTAACACTTACATTCCTACAACAACCTGTACAGAAATGTAGGAAATTTCAAAGAATATAACAAAAAGTGCCTACAAAAATCAAAATAAAAAATGTTTCCTCTTCTGAGAAGCTAAACAAATTCATGCTTTATAATATTCTTTAAAATTATCTTTCCCAGTAGCACTCAAGCCTAAATCAAGCTCAAATTCAAGCATCATCAATAATGAGCCAAGTCCTAGTGAATTCCTGTCCTGGTTAAATAAATGTCAGGCAGTATGCTGAGTATTTTATGTGGATTCATACATTTAGTCTTCAAACTCTCCATTCATAACACTTAAGACTTGTTTTTTCCTTCTTCTTTTATATCGTTAACAATACTATTTTTGAGATTAAAAGTGCCCTAACTTGAATTTAAAATAATCCAGCTGGAAGTGTTACTGGGTGCTAGGGAAACTGCCAAGAGGCCTAAGTAGCAGTAGAAAAGAAAATGGAAAGAATTTTGAAATGATCAGACTTTTACCTGGTGTCTCTACAACATGAACAATGGCCTCATTATTCCCATTCACTGAATATGTGAAATAGAACCAGCAGTCGTCAACATCCTTCTCTTTACAATGGGATAGGGGATCAACCTGGCCTGGTTGTGGTAATTTGTCCCGATTTTCAACCTTGGTAATGTTGAAATGTGAACATTCCTGTGCGCAAGTGTCTTTCTTTTCTCCTTTATTGAAGGCTCTGCACTGAACACATTCTCTGTGAAAACACAAATTGCATTAAAAACTTATTTAAAATAAATATTTGCTTAAGGATTATTTCATGGGAGTAAATGGAGAGGCATATGACACTTCTAGATGGGAAAACTAAATATAAAGACACTAGTTTTCCAAGTGAAGTTACATAGTACAGTTCAAATTAAAATCCAAAAAGAGAAATTAAAAAGTCATAAATAGAAGAAACAGAGTGCGGCATGAACATGGGGAAGCAAAAGAAGACAAGAAAGTATGCGACCATGAAGCGAATGCTTAGTCTCCGAGATCAGAGGCTTAAAGAGAAGGATAGATTAAAACCTAAAAAGAAAGAAAAGAAAGTTCCCAGTGTACTCAAGGAAAGAGAAGTCCCCCAACATGCTTTCTGCTTATTCTTCCAATATAACACACAGCTGGGCCCACCTTACCACATCCTGGTTGATACCAACTTTGTCAACTTTTCTTTTTTTTCTTTTTTTTTTAAATTTTTATTTATTTATGATAGTCACAGAGAGAGAGAGAGAGAGAGAGAGGCAGAGACATAGGCAGAGGGAGAAGCAGGCTCCATGCACGGGGAGCCCGACATGTGATTCTATCCCAGGTCTCCAGGATCGCGCCCTGGGGCCAAAGGCAGGCGCTAAACCGCTGCGCCACCCAGGGATCCCTGTCAACTTTTCTATTAAAGCCAAACTTGACTTAGTACAGTCAGTGATGGACTGTCTGTATGCCAAGTGTATCCCTTGTATAACTGACTGTGTAATGGCTGAAATTGAAAAACTGGGGCAAAAGTATCGAGTGGCTCTAAGGATTGCCAAGGATCTAAGATTCGAATGATTGCCATGCACACACAAAGGAACCTATGCAGATGACTGCTTAGTACAGACAGTAACTCAGCACAAGTGTTAAATTGTGGCCACAGTTGACCGGGACCTTAAACGAAGGATCCGGAAGATTCCTGGAGTTCCCATAATGTACATTTCTAACCATAGGTACAACATTGAGCGGATGCTAGATGATTACGGAGCCCCTCAGTTCTAATTCTTAAAAGATAGAGTTTTTCTGCATTCTTATACCAACTTTTTCTGTTGACAGTTCATATTAGCAATATGCTATAGTATGAATTATTCTTCTTACCCATTTGCTCTGTTACGAGCTGAGTATGGTTAAATATACTCATTTTTTGATGTTTTGAAATCAGTATTTTGTATCATTTTAAGTATTGTTGCATCTTTCTATAAATCAGATGATTGCTTGTAAAAAAATAAAATAAAAAATGAATAAAAATAAAAAGTCATAAATAAAACTAGCCTTATCAGACACTATAAATATATAATACAAAACCAAAATGATATAAGCATTGTGTTATTTGTACAATAACACTTCTTCAAAAGGCAAACCATCATTTTGCTTAGTTTAGTCAAGAGATCATAATGAAACTGGTAATACTAATTTCACAAAGGTTACCCTATGGGATTCAATTACATAGCCAATTCAGACCAAAATGATGGCATCAACTACTCTCATATGACACACAAGTATTGTATGACAAACGCTAGTGACTGAGAAAGGATCTTTAAGCTCAGAGTGGGCTACCGTGGGTCACATACCTTATTTCCAGTGTGACCTAACATCAGTACTGTTCTGGTTCTAGTGATAACAGTACATAGGTCAACAGACAACTAATATCAACTCTTTCAAGCAACTAGGTAATACTTACTTGTGTTCAGCACAGACACCAAGGCAGGTCTGACACATCTCACAGGTTGGCCCTTGAAACTTGGGGTCTGTACACTTACAGGCACCACACTCACAGACGCCCCTGCCATTGCAGATCTGCCCGTTCGTGGCCAGGCATGAAGTCGTGTCCAGAGAACAGTCACAGGCACTGCCAGTGTAGTTGGGGTTGCACTCGCACACACGACACTTGCAAACACCATTTCCTGGAATTAAAAATATCACTTCTCATTACAATGGTAAAAATATACAACCATGGCACTGACTTTAAAAGCAACAAGTAGTAATGGGGAAGGATATGTAGTGAAGGATGGACTGACCCCTCAATGCTGCCCTTATCCTACTTATTCACCAAGCAAACTCTGAATGTTTTTTATTGTACAAGATGGGATCACTTTTCATAACCATTTTAAGACCCCTTTCTCACCTCCACAAATTAAGCCATTGGACCTATCGCAGTTGAAATTATCACACTCGCAAAATTTGCCAGAATAAATTTCATTTGTATTATCCCTCTTCCTACAAACACATTGTCCACAGACACACTCTCCATTGTTACTACAGATTTCTGAACTGTTTTCTTTCCTGCAGTAAGCATCCATATCTTCACTGTTAACTTCATCTGTGCTACATTCACAATGTCTACCAACACGTCCCTCGTTGCACCTAAAAAAGGAATCCAAAATTTCAATCACATAAAATAAAAATAATTGAAAATAATGTCATATTGCGAGAAAGACTGGGAGAAGAAATTAGACTATAAACAAAATCTTCAAAATACAATTCTATTACATGCGAGTGCTCCCACCACACATCACAGACAGGTACAAAAGGGTTCATAAGTGCACACGTGTGCAGGCATTAGTCAAGTTCATATGGAATATATGCAAGGGCCTAGGGAGAAAAATATTTCTTCAGGAAAATAATCATTTTTTTAATAAATTAATTTTTTATTGGAGTTCAATTTACCAACATACAGAATAACACCCAGTGCTCATCCTGTCAAGTGTCCCCCTCAGTGCCCGTCACCCACTCACCCCCACCCCCTGCCCTCCTCCCCTTCCACCACCCCTAGTTCGTTTCCCAGAGCTAGGAGTCTTTAAGTCAATCGGAGAAGGACAAACAGTGTATATTCTCATTCATTTGGGGAATATAAATAATAGTGAAAGGAAATATCAGAAAGGGAGACAGAAAATAATCATTTTGATCAAGATGAAAATATCATCTAGCGGTGAACAGGTAAATAAAACATTTGGAAATATAGGATCAACTTACTTTAAAAGACTACATATGTTCTGTTCTCAAATGACATGCTATTACATTTGGTATTATATGTGAAGTATCTCTAAATTTAAAGCAAAGGTCCAATTGTTAATCTAAAAAAGTACAATAAACACCAAAAAGTACATGGAAATTGAAGAAAAACATATTGAGCATATCACTTAAAAATATATTATTTAAAAATAGGTATATCCTATAGGTCCAGACTTTTCAAACACACTGTATTTCTAGAACACCCAAGGCTTATAGACACTGGCAATACACTAATTCTGTATCTGGTGAATATGTAAAGGAAGGCAAAATATTCTTTTTTAAAGATTTATTTATTTATTTTAGACAGAGTGCAAGCATGTGCTCACACATGCAATTAAGGGGAAGGGCACAGGAGAGGAAGGGAAAGAAAAAATCGTTAAGCAGACTCCCCACTGAACAGGAGTCCAAAACCAGGCTCAATCCCAGGACTCTAAGATCATGAATCAAGAGTTGGCCACTTAATCAAATGAGCCACCCCAGTGCCCCAGAAAGACAAAATATTTTTAAATCTTTTTAGGTAATGAATCTTACTAAAAACGGATCTACATGACTCAATCGGGATAGGTACAACATATAAAAGTAAAATATAGTATTTAAATCATTATTCAGAATAGACAATTAGTAACTAATGGTGAAATCCAGCCATTTACTTTTCTCAGGATTAAAAACCCTTCAAAACCTTGTCATTTGGGGCTGATGTTTGGATCAAAATACTCTCCCCTTCCTATCTTTTGAGGAGAAAGCTGTATTGAGTATATTCAATTTTAATTTTTAATTAAGAGATAACCACCACAGTGTAAAAAACATGTAAAATCATTTGATTACAATTTTGTTAGTAATAGATTCTACATTCAGGGAAGTGTTTTCTTTTTAATCTCACAAAGTACATTTGTACACTTGGTTTTTTTTTTTTAAGATTTAATTTATTTATTTATTCATGAGAGACAGAGAAAGAGAGGCAGAGACACAGGCAGAGGGAGAAGCAGGCCCCATGCAAGAAGCCTGATGTGGGATTCGATCCCTGGACTCGGGGATCATGCCCTGAGCCAAAGGCAGACGCTCAACTGCTGAGCCACCTCGGGGACGCAATACACTTGTTTTTAAAACTTATTCCAACAGTGCAGAAGTACATGCACAAGGTGTTCCGGCATCCTAGTGCCATTTCCCAGATAAAACCACCACTATAAGTTTGATATAGTTTCTTAAAACACTTCTCTGTAAACGTATTTTACATAAGCTCATTTAGCTATAGAAAATTCAGGTTGTTATTTTATGAGGGAAAAACTCAACAATTTGTTACATATATGTCATAGATAGCTATAAAAGCTTTTATTTCAAAGAGCATCTTCTTACGAAAAAAAGTATCATGCACAAGATCATCAAATTGATCTCATGGTGAGCAACAGTGGTTGGAACAAAGAGTTTAACTCATTCTAAATAGATGTTTTTCTGGACATCTCAAAAGAGCCTGCTCATAACTTTATAAATCCAGTACACCTCTCGCTCATTCTCCAACAACCTCTGCTCACCTGCAAGCTCCACACTCAAACGTCCCATTTCCTTCATGACATTTTGGACTACTAGGGATTCCTTCACTCTGGCATTCACATTCACAGATGAACTGAAGAATAACTTCTACTTCTTCAGTAAAGCCCAAAGGCTTAATTTTAATGGTTTCAGAATTCTTATTTGGACATTTATTTGAAGTTATACTGATTTCAAATTGAACCTTGAAGGAAAAAAAGACAATTAAATTAACAACTAAGCAATTTATATCTGCTAAAAAGTCTTTCAAAAAGCTACTCACTTTTTACTGTTGCTTAAATTACAAACCAGATTTGCTTATAAACAGATAATTTTTCTTTTCTTCAGAAAATGCTGATACAACATACCTCATCTCCAATGGAAATATTGGAACATTTTCTTCCATTTTCCCCTGTTCCATTCACCCCATTCTTACAGTAAGATTTGTAATTTATTGTAACTCCTTCTGGCAGTTTGCTGTTTTCCAAAATGACTTCTGAGGAAAGGGACTAAAATAAAGACTAATCACACACAGGAAAGAAACCAAATGCTACTATAAAGTACACTGAATACATAAAACCAAAGGGCAAAATGAACTATTAAGAAAACAGTATCATTCAAATAAAAGGTTTGGAGCCAAATGCTAGGTGACTAAGAAACTCAGAACCCAGAGAAACAGGCTCGAATTAAATTCTTTAAAATAATGTACATGATTAAAAAGTAGGAGTATTTGTGCTTTAATTACTGATGATCATACGGTGCAAAAGAGGCCTAATATTAATATGAGGAGCCCTAAGAACTCAGAACATTTTCTGTCCCCATTGGCAATATGGCTCTCCTCTGGCCCTACCACTTCCAGCCGACTAGAGATAAACAACTGACTATATAGTCTGGGAACAAATCTGCTTAGGAGCCATTACAGACTGGGCCAAAAAACAAAAACAAAAACAAAAACAAAAACAGAACAAAAAACAAAAACAAAACACAAACAAACCCAAAACCCTGAGTATGAATGACTCAAACCAGTGTGTTTTTTTAGAATTATCAGATCACTCAGGACAAATGGAGAAGGGTCAGCAGCAAGCTGTCTCTTAGTCACATATCTACATGCGAGTTAGGAAAATATGCAATACTCTATTAAGATAGAGAACAACTATAGGGAAGACAGAGAACAACTGGAGTCTTAAAAATCTTTGTAATAAAAAACCTCTCGGAACGCCTGGGTTGCTCAGCGGTTGAGCGCCTGCCTTTGGCCCGGGCGTGATTCTGGAATCCCGGGATCGAGTCCCACATCGGGCTCCCTTCATGGAGCCTGCTTCTCTCTCTGCCTATGTCTCTGCCTCTCTCTGTGTGTGTCTCTCATGAATAAATAAATAAAATCTTTTAAAAAGAAAAAAAGAAAAAAAAAACAACCTCTCTGTCTCTGTGAGTAGGGTTTTTCCGAAACATTTTGGGAAACCCGGGCATGAGGTAAAAATTATCTAAAATTCAACCTGTCAAAAGGGTGAGGGGTAGACACACAATGGTTACCGATGTCTTCTGACTACTTAAAATGGTTATTCACCAATGCTTAACAAGCATCACTAAACATACTCAGAATTAGAGCTCTAGACAACTCAACTTCCTTCCATGTGTGGGGGAAAAAAATTTTACACATCTTTTTAAAACAGGTAAGTCAAATATATTTACATATGTACGTATTTTATGGCATGTGTATCTCTTGAGAATAGAAAACTATATCTCTGAATACATAACAAGAAAAGACTTGACAAAAAAGCTTTTCCAGAATAATTCAGCAAAAAAGATGAATCTATAAAAAATAATGCGGTGGGCAGATTGAGGTAATCTTATACATTTAAATATAAGTTATGTTTATAAGTTATTGTTTATATCCTTGTATATATCCAGTATATACCTTACATATTGTTATAAGTTATTGTTTATATCCTCAAACAAGTGAATTGTTTTCCAACAAGAAAACCTTTTTAATGACATCAAACAAGACATTTAGAAACCTTCCCCACCCCAATTATCGTATTTTTGCTCTGCTCAGATTATAAATAATTTGGTTTTTATAGAATATAAAATGTTTTCTTCCAGATACATAAAATGTTCCTTTACTTTGTCCTCTGAGCTTACTAAATTGTAAATGAAAGGAGTTTTACTTTCTTTGGTAAATTATTCTCAAGAGGGTATTGTCTAAAAGAGATCTTATTTAGAATATACTTACGTTGTAGGCATCAATAATCAACTGAATTACGTTGCTAGAATTTGCAGATAATGTTCCTACTGCTGACTTAGGGATCAAATTTTTCAGTTCCTGAAATTAAAATATAAAACATGTAAGGTACAAATATTATTGATTCAACCAATTAGCATTTACTGAGCATGAAAAAAAAAAAAAACACACAAACTTAAGTATGAGCATCCTAGCCATTTCCTAAATAACTTAAGGAGTCAAATATAATAAAACTAGTTTTATTTGTGATTAAAAATTAATATAAACCACTACTGTAAAATCCAGTCAGTCTGGTTACTAACACTTTCCTATATTTCAATTCAGACATATGATTTTGCCTAAAGACTAGACATGAAGGGTCTAGAAGCTGGTTTTATTTATTTATTTATTTATTTATTTATTTATTTATTTATTTTTAAAGATTTATTTACTTATTTATGATAGACCGAGAGAGAGAGAGAGAGAGAGAGAGAGAGAGGCAGAGATACAGGAGGAAGGAGAAGCAGGCTCCATGCCAGGAGCCCAACGTGGGACTCGATCCCGGGACTCCAGGATTGCACCCTGGGCCAAAGGCAGGCACCAAACCGCTGAGCCACCCAGGGATCCCTTAATTCATTTATTTATGAGAGAGACAGAGAAAGAGGCAGAGACATAGGCAAAGGGAGAAGCTTCCTCCTGGGAGCCAAATGCAGGACTCCATATCAGGACTCTGGGATCATACCCTGAGCCAAAGGCAGACACTCAACCACTGAGCCACCCAGATGCCCACTAGTTCCTCTTTTTATCCCATACATACATACTTACCTTGTAAACGGGCTGAAATTCTTCTGTAACTGCAAAAATTGTCTGAATGTTATTTTCACTTAGTTTCTGGACAAGGTGAGCAATAGAAGGATAATCCTAAGAAATTAAATAAAATTTAGTAAGTAATTACCTCCAATGTATTCCAGTTTTTCCATACTTTTTGAAAATAATAATTTGCATATATAACTGGATTACTTACACAAAACTGCCTGAAATAACACAAATAATTGCTGAGGTGGGAGGTGTGTACATGTGGGTGTGTAATCTTCTATCTTCCATATACATGTGGGTGTGTATCTTCTGTATGTATAGAAACTTCCACAATAAAAAGGTTTTAAAAAGCAAGATCTATGTATAGTAAGTGTTAGAAAAATGAAAGTAAAGAACTGCCAGTAACTACAGGTTGTATCATAAATCACCAAAATTCACTAAGGTTTAGATTTCTTGTAGAACTTGAATAATTTGCCAGTCTTTGTTTTCAATAAAAGGAGAGTACCTACTTTCAAAAATCTTATATAAATAAGATGAAGAGTATAGGCCTTTACAAATTATCTGTTTAGAAATGTCAAATTTGCTATCAAATGATGTGTGCAAAGACAAGAAACACAGCGATGTGCTGAGAAACAGAATAAGAGTGTTCAAGCAGCTCCTTTCACCGACTGAGGCCCTTGTCTATGCAGCAGAAAGCAAACACAAAACACATCTTCAGACATAGCAATACTAGCTTCCTTGCATGTTAGGTTAGGGGTTGTACTTACCAAAATAACAAACCCTCAAACCTTGTAAAACTTGTAAGCCAGTCACCCACAATACTTTTTTTTTTTTTTAAGATTTTATTTATTTATTCATGATAGACATAGAGAGAGAGAGAGAGAGAGAGACAGAGACACAGGTAGAGGGAGAAGCAGGCTCCATGCAAGGAGCCTGATGCGGGACTCAATCCCAGGACCCCAGGATCGCGCCCTGGGCTAAAAGCAGGCGCTAAACCGCTGAGCCACCCGGAGATCCCTACCCACAATACTTTTAGTATTAAACACCAAAATTCCACAGGAATCCATTCAATATGTAAGGAATTCAACACTCACATAATAATGGCTCATTGTGTACACATCATTTTCCAGGTGACACTGTCCATCATTTGGTAAAACAATGCCACCAAGTTTGCCATCTCCAGCAAAGTGAAATCCAGCGTCTGTGGAAAACACCAGCAGCCGTGTGACATTCCTCCAGCCAATCAATGACTTGAAAAGAAAAAGATTTCAATTTATAAATGCTATCCACATCACTGTACATAAAGCTATAATCCTCACATAGGCTCCCATTGTACTTTTAACCTCATTCTATACTTTCTTCTTAGCTTCTCTTTTTACAGTGCTAATATTGCTGCTGATACAGAGCAGAGAGCATATGCAGAGCCCACTGCATGAGGCTCCTCCACCCCTGAGGAAAAAAACTGTCTTGCTTAGTTGTCCATTTCTCTCAGCTCTTTTTTTTTTTTTTTTTTTTAATTTTTTTATTTATTTACTTATGATAGTCACAGAGAGAGAGAGAGAGAGAGGCAGAGACACAGGCAGAGGGAGAAGCAGGCTCCATGCATCGGGAGCCTGATATGGGATTCGATCCCGGGTCTCCAGGATCACGCCCTGGGCCAAAGGCAGGCGCCAAACCGCTGCGCCACCCAGGGATCCCTCTCTCAGCTCTTTTTAAAAAGAGCTTTAATATTTTTTAAAATCAGTGCTCCCAGTCTACCTCATCAGTGCTGTTTATTTGTTCTCTTATTTTATTCTCCTCCTTATTCAACAAAAGATTTAAAGTAATAATAAAGGGGTGCCTGGCTGGCTCGGTAGAACTTGTGACTCCTGATCTAGAGGCTGTAAGCCCCACTTTGGGTATATAGATTACTCAAAAAATAAAATCTTAAAAAATAATAATAAATTAGCAGTAAAATCCTCTTCTATGGTATATTTGTAATTATATTTGCCTAAATTTACTCAATGCATCTGTATATTTCCTCATAAAACTATAAATTCCTTGAAGGTAAGAATTAAGTGTTTCCAAGTATTAGTACATTGCATCTAGAGAAGCAGGTAGACCAGTTACTCTCAGCATGTTAAGCACGGAAAGACAGCAGCAGCCATGGAAGCGATGGCCTGCTTTAATCCCACAGGCTGAGGCGCAGATGGAGACAGCCCAGAGAATATTCTCTCCACGCTGAGCTGCTAATAGGATCACGAATAAATGGCTGTAAGAGACGGATGGCAGGCTAGGCACTACTTACAATATTAGTCTTTCTTCCCCTTTAGAAGCAGACTATCCTTAAATTACAACTGCCCCAGGGAGAAATCAAAAGTAACAATAATGTAGTACTTTATATTTGCTGAGAGCTTACTGGCACTCTATATGCATTACTATATTTAAACTTCGTAACAAAAAAATAAAAATTAAAAAAAAAAATAAACTTCGTAACAGTCCTATTGGGAATATTATTATTCCCCTTCCTACAGGAAACAACTCTCTAGTGTGGATAAGTAAACTGTTCCAGACCCAGTGGCGATGGGAAGCAGCATCCTAACAGTCTGAATGCTGTTCTCTCAATTGCTCTACCATATTGCTATACCACATCATTATCTTGGATATAGTTAGCACCTTAGCAAAAACTGGTTGAGAAATAACCACTAAGAAGCATCTGGAATCAAGGAAGGTCTTTTAGGGAACAGGGGTACTATAAGGAAAAAAAGGGGGGAAAATGAGACAAAAGTAGGTACTTAAGACAAACCTTATTTACCTCTTAGGGCTCTCTAGTTTTAGCTTCAGTCATGTCATGAAAAGGTCACCTCAAAATCTTCAGCTGCTCAATGGGCCATTAATTTCTATCACTATTCTAATGGAGATGAGCCTGCCACTACTAAAAATCTTGTAATTAAAATGATTAATATATGACTTTTCAAAATGTACATTCTCATATAGCTTACAAAGTGGGACTTAAAAAGTTCCTGCTTTCTCAGTCACTAAGACACTGGGAAGACATCCTTTACAGATGATGAGGAAAGTCCATCAAAGGGAAATTGCATCTGAGACACTGTTCCATTTGAAGTCTATGAACACTTCCAGTGATACTGTGGCTAAGTACAATTCTAACTGTGGCACAAGCCAGAGTCAGAACATCTGTGCCTCTTCTAAAAACCTAGAACACCAGGCAAAGTATAGCTACATTGCCCCACTGTTTCAAATGGTGAGGACTGTGGCTTCCAAAATCCCGTAAAAATGAAGCAGCTGCCTCGTTTAAACAGAGATATGATTAAATATGCTTTAGAAAGCAATTATGTAGCTGGAGGGAATTTAAGGGATCAAATTCTGTTCTCCTCTGTGACAATGAAGTATGATTTGGTAAAAAGGTAAGTTTTTCTATACTGACAGTAAAATCATACTTAAAATTCACACAAATAATGTCCCATTGTAAGAAATGAACACACTTACTCCACAAACTGCAACTTGCATGATTGCATCAAAGCCACCTTCTGGAGAATCCAAATTTCCAGATATGCGCTGTTTCCCAACAAGTTCATTAAATACTTCCCCTTTATCAGTAAGACTGAGCACATTTTTGTAGCTAAATGGACTGGTGCAGTTCTGTTCACTGGTGCAAGGGTTCCTGAGCTTAGCTGGCGTCGTACTAATGTAAGGCATCACAGTTTTCTCCACAAATGAACCAAACCCTGTGAAGGAAAAATGCATATAGAGAGATGGATAGATGGATGGACAAATTTGCATTAAAAAGAATAAAGCTATGTTACCACATAGAAGTCCATCTTAAATAAGAAGTTAATATATTAAAATAACAAAGTTTGGAAAGAGATCATTATAATATGAAAAATCCTGGTGTGAAGGGAGATTAGGCTGTGCAGATAAATGTGGTCATATTAATTAGTAATGAAACAATTTGAGCACTCAACAGGTTTATAAAATAATTCAACAAATCAATAAATAAAGCCCTATGAAAACAAGCATACATTTCATTATCTACATAGTTTAATCTGTGTGAAGTAACATGACAGCATAAAGTAACAGGAGCAAGGAGGCACAAAGATTACAAGATATGGACAGGATTGTCAGCTTCCTCTCAGAAAGAAAAGGCTAAAAACTGGCCTATTTATTTCACAAGTACATGGTGAAGATCAAAACTTCCAGGACTTATACAAATGAAAATTATTAATTTTCTCAATATTCCTACCAATTCGGAAGTCTGAAGTAATCCTCCTCATTTCATTCATCAGATCCGTTCCAAGACTTTTAACATTCTCCAAATCATCTTTCATAGAGTAGGAGAGGTCCATAAGGTAGTAGAGATCAATAGGATAGTCTTCAGCTCTCTTGAATTTTAATGTAAACGTCTGTGGCTCCCCTAATTAAACAGAGATTAGGAAATGAAGTTAGTTGCCAACAATCAAAAACAAATGAGAGAAACCAAATTGGATTACAGAATAAATACTATAAAATGAAATGTATTATTGCCACAATTTTTACAAAAACCTGGGAATTCCAGATAAATGGGTGTGTACTCATTTTCAACAAACACGTACCATGCCAAACCCTAAGCATGCAATATGAGAAAGACAATACTCCACAGTGAGCGAGCAAGAGAGACAATTTATGACCAAGGACAACAAACAGATGGAACAGCATCAATCAGACTGGGGTGGGTAAGGCAGGGCATGTGACAGGGTATACCGGATTTTTTAGAGACTAAAGTTATAAGACACTCTCTCCTCTAATTATATGTAAATAAAGAATATCATCTGATTTCTATTTTCAAAAACCTGGCAAAAAAGCTTTCAAAATGAATTACAGAGACCAAGAGACTTGTTGAAAAACTACTGTGAAAATCCTAGAGGAAGACAGAAGATCTATCTGAAACCATGAGGAGTAAGGGGAGAGACACACAGGAGGCATGGTATAATCCTCTCAGGAAATACAGGAGAAAGGGAAGGTTTGGGTGAAAAACCACTACATTCTAACTAGTATTCCTTATACAGATTTCTAGTAGGCAGCTGGGTGAGTGGGCTTGGGGCTTTAAGAGAAAAGGCTATGTTACAGCAACACAAAGGGTTTTAAAGCCATGAGAAGAATACTAACAATTAAGTGGGCTACAAAGAGGAAGAAAGAAAAAAGACACAAAAAGGAGACTAGAAAGCAATGTTAAGAGATAAGAAGAAAAACCAGGAGTGATACCATAGAAGCTAAGAGTTCAAAGGTGTTACTTGGTACAGGAAGGTTAAGCGGGGTAGGGGGACCCTGACAAGGGTCCACTCAGCTTGGTGGTTCAAGGTGAAGGCAGAGCTTTGCCAGAACAGGTTGAGAAGCAGGCTGAAAAGTGGTCAAGAGTGGAACTCATGGAGACAATGAGTGTGCACCATTCTTTTGAGAAAAAAGGGACAGAAAATGGGAAGAGTGGGAAAAGGGTTTGTTTTCTTTTTTCAATATAGGACTGTCATAGATTCTTATAAAAGCTTAATATTTTAACAACATTAAACAAATACAAAGGAAAAATGTGGGTTAAAATGGTGTGTTTACATTACATAATTAAACCACAGGATGGATGCTTTTATTTTTAAAACCCATTAAACCTAATAATTTCTCCTTCACAGAATTTGCTTTGGACATTAGGCAACCTTTATTATTCATGTATATGTGTGTTACAAATTGTTATATCTTCAAAAAACTTTTAAAATTTGACATATTCCACATTTCTATTTGAGTGCCAGTCCATATGTGAAAATGAACCCTCAAAGGAAACTCAAAAGAGGCTTACATAAAATCCTCAAAAAGCTCAAGCTAAAACAAAGGTATTCATACAATTAGATTTCTATACCTGATCGTAATTGCAAAACCAACTGCTGAGGTTGGATCTGAGTAATATCTTCTGGCTGGAGCTTCTCTGCTGTTCCTTTGCTACGGTTGGTTACATTTTTATTTTTCTTTATATCTTTGGAGCCTCTGGGATTTTCTATGTCATCTGGATGGCATCCCTTCTTTTTTAAAGCTTCTAAGTCATCACACCGTGCAGAAGTGGGCATTCCTTCTTGTAAAAACGTCTTAACATGACATACAAAATACAGATAAGAAGTAAAATGGTCAAACATTCTGTGTCATAAATGCAAATATGCAACTACAATGCAAAAATCAAGTGACACAACTAACATACTTCACTTCTGGTTTTTAAACAAAATGCTCCCTGGACCCAAATTATATGCTCTCCTTTAAAAACAAATGAGCTCATTCTCTAGAAAAGTAATTCCTTTACTATTATTACATTACTAGTAATTTATTACTTTAATAATATTTAGGACTGACCTTAGAGTAATAATATTTAGTAACTGCCCCACCTTCAAGTTTATCTAATCAAAGAAATTTTTTCAGTGAAAATCACATATGTAGTATGCTTAATGGCCACTAATAATGTATATAAGCAAATACCAAATAGTTTTTTTCCCAAAATTTCCCTTAAAAAGTAGTATACAAGTCCCTCATATTATATAGCCTTCTCCTCACAGTATTCTGAACTGAACAACTCAATGTTTAGGGAAACTACATTAGCCTGAAGGTGTCTCAATTAATGATGCAATTTTTAAAAAGGAGATTGAGAAATTTAACACAGTAAGTATTCCTGGACATTTGAAAAAAAACTCAAGTAAAGCTTTTAGAATTCATTTTGAAAAATAATAATCACAGTAGTAATTACATGACAATATGAAACGATAATCACAGTAAAATCTGATCACATAACAAGGACATAAAGTATATTTCCATAGGGCACGTTTTAAAAATATAAAAATAAAAAAGGCCTGAATGTTATATAAATGCTAATTGTGGCTTGAGGTAAAATTTACAGTAGTGATAGGACTTCAAAATGTATTATACCTCAAACAACTTAGATGGAAATAAAAATTTTATTAGATGACTGAAGAAATATCTTAGTGAAAGTAAGAACACTGTTGCCAAAAAGTATGTAAAATCTTTGAGTAGAAGTTTTTTATGAAATGCTAAAGTGGGGAAAACCAATGATATTATTGTGTGGGTATGTGTCACTAATGTGTACCTATGACATTGTACCAATGATTATGATTATATTATAATGATTATAATAGACATTTATTTGAGTATTTCACATATACCCCTAAAAATTTCATATGTAGTTACAGCAAGCCAAAGATGTCCTTTTTTTTTTTTTTTTTTTTAAATCTTGACATTGGGAAAATGAGGAAATGCCTTTTCTTTCTGGTCACTTTAATGTTCAATTTTATATGGTTTTTGTTTACAAATATCATGGTGCTGTAGAAGTAGGATATTTAAATACAAAGAATACACAACAGTTTTAATCAGTTATTTTTTAAGAGAAACATAACACTAATGAGCATTTATGGATTTAGAAAAGCAACTGGAAAGGAATACCAAGGATCAGAGAGTTCAAAGCTGAACTAATTTTATATATCATCAAACCTAAAATACTACCAAAGCACAGGAGCCTAGTGTGGAAACTTTAAGACCGTAGCACTCAAATAAAATTTCACTAAACACATTCCAAAATCATGCCATAAATATCAAAGGCTAAATTATTTAAAGAACAGTTTGGTAAATAAGCTCTGCCTGAGACAAACTCACAGCACTCCCTACTTCCTCAACTGTCTCCAACTGAATTCCAAAATACCATTTTTAGGAGAACAGAAAGTGTCACTAGAAAAATTTTGAAATAACAAAACAAAAACTTCTGATTTTGCCTTTCAAATGGTCAAACCATACAAAATATCTAATACTTAAGGAGGGAGCTTAGTTACAACTACTAAACAGAGAGCTGAAATGTGTGGGATCAGATGCCTGAGTAAAAACAAACAGTAAATCTCTGACATTCTGATATTATTCACTGGGTGAATAAATTATATATCCTCAAGATTACTTCCCTATACATCCTGTCCTGACATTCAATGACATATTTATTTATTCATTTAACATTTAGTAGGCTTTGTGAAAGATATCAAGTTAAGCAATGTGCACAGATGACAAAAAGTGAATACAATTTAAACCCTAACCTCAATGGGCTTTTATTGGGATGGAAATCAATTCTATATTCGTTTTAACTCAAGAACAATTAGGAAGGTTAGCTTATACCTCTTCTGCCAAGAAAGGGAAAAATCTAAAACAGTCAAATTAAGAGGCTACAGATTTGGGGAAAGCTATTCAATATAAATATAATGCATGCCACAAAGGTGAGCTACACATGTGTTTTAAAATTATCTAGTAGTCACACTAAAAGAAAAAATAAGAAACAGGAAATTAATTTTAACAACATATACAAAATATTACCATTTCAACATTATTAATTTTGTGGGTTTCTTATCATTAAGTCTTCGAACTTTGAGATATATCTGAGGCTGACGACAATTCTCAATTTGGACCAATGTGGAGCATGTTTCAAGGGCTCCATAGCTACACAGGTCTAGTGCCTACTGTATTTTTTTTTATTGTCCTGGGGAGAGACAATCCTGGGGTTCTCAGGGTTCCCCTAAAGACCAGCCCTGTCCTGAGCAGCCCTTGAGCTGCTGTCGTCTCTCCCTCCTGCAGGACACTGAGCCCTGCACACCGGTGCCCTCCACCCTGTCCTGCACCCCCTCCTCTGTTCCCACACATAGGGTACCCCAACCCAGACAAGCACACAGAACGTTTCTCTGGCACGAGCTGCCACCACCAGCTGTGCACACAGCACTCATGTGTGCACCACAAACAGGACCACAGGAGTCTTCCAGCCTCTGCTCTGTTGAAGGTCAAATACAAAGGCTTTGATGAGTGAATGTTCCCAGACCCCCGGTTGCTGGGACTACCCCCCTCAGGAGGGTCACAGGCACCTCCCCCATCCTAAGCCAGTGGTAGTAGCCATCTCCCTTCAGACCAAGGCAGGCAGCTGCCCTGACCAGCAGAGCCCAGCCCTGCTTCCACTTCCTGTCTTGCCTCATCCAAAAATTGGCTAAACTGCGGGACTTCAGGACTGGATCACATTCCCCTCCTCTGATGACCCAGCAAAGCCCCGGGGTCACCAAGCTCTGCTCCTGAGGCCCCCTTCATTGCCATTCCATAAGGGACGCACGTGCATCCCAGCTAAGATGAGCAGCGTAGCCTTGGTCACAATAGAGGGCAGGTTGAAATGTAATCCTGAATTTTTAAGAAAAATATTAAATGTCTCTTTCTACAAAAAAAAAAAAAAAAAAAAAAACTGGACTCCCAGTGGAGCGTCCCCTCAGTGTATTTTATTTATTTATTCATGATAGATATATATATATATATATAGAGAGAGAGAGAGAAAGAGGGGCAGACACAGGCAGAGGGAGAAGCAGGCTCCATGCCGGGAGCCTGACGTGGGACTCGATCCTGGTACTCCAGAATCACGCCCTGGGCCAAAGGCAGACACTGAACTGCTGAGCCACCCAGGGATCCCCTAGTGCCTACTATATTAAATAACACACCTCTAGATTATTACATAGTATTAGAGTTGATACTTATTCAAGAAACATTGATTTAAATGAAAATTCCTATCTAACATTTCCCAAGGATATAATATTGGGCCACAGTAAATGACTCTAGAGTAAACAAAAAGGCCTTGAGCAATTTTACTTACTGAATTAGTACACCAACCACAATTTGGCCCCGCCTGTATACATTCTCCACATGATTTGGCATTTGCTTTTAAACATCTATTTTCATCTGTCAGGAGAAACAAAGAACAACTTTACTTGAATTTTCATGACAGAAAATAAGGAAAAATGATTACAATGACAATGCAACACACATGAATGCTAAATATGAATAACAACATATGATGTCATATACTGTTACATGTTATATGTTATAAATATACATTATATTACATAACATATAATTATTGTTACTACACGATCCAGACCTACCCCGAAGAGGTGCTGTTAGATTACCTTGGCAAAGAGAGCCCTGAAAAGGTAGTTATATTTCTTGTCTTCTACAGCAAAGACTACATACTACACGTTCATCCTTTTTTTGCAAAGGCATAATTTCAGATCACTCATCATGTTGGATGGTCATAACTATCAGGAGTTTTCTTACAACTGGATAAAATACTATTTCTTTTCATTTAACGAATACTACCACACCCATACCCACAGAAGCATCTGCAAAAACTTCCCTTTCATACTTAGTATGTTAAATACTTGAAAATGCCGTATTCATCCAGTCCACAATCCCATGATTTTTCAGCCTCTATGTTCAAAGTATATCTCACATTTCTTTGAATCCACCTAAGGATCAGCATGCCTTTCATGTGGTAAGCACTAACATGGACTATCTCTAGTTTGTCTTCTCTGATTATAAACATAACATATATTCATAATAGAAAATTTGGAAAATACATAAAAGCATAAAAAACACACTAAAAATCACCCAAGCCACTAAGAGATAACTACTGTTAACATTTTTGCATATTTCACTCCAGTCTTTTTTCTATGTAGATTAAAAAAAAATAGCAAGGAAGCACACATATACATATCATTATTTAAGTAAATTAAGAACATACATTTTGCATATTGCTTTTTATACTTTATCCTAAGTGTTCCATTACAAATTCTCTAAAAATATGGCTTTTAATGATTAAATATTTCATTATATTAATGTGTCCTATTTAATGTTGGGCAAATTTAGATTGTTTTCAATTGCATGCATGCCTAGTTCATACATACTTGCTCACATGAACAACAAACCCTCCAAATACATGTATAGACATACATGTACCCATTCTGATGACCATTCTCACAATGTAAAACTCTGATGATTTCCTTATCACAAGTTAAAAAAGAAAATATTGCCTTGAGAGTATTCATGTTTTTAATATCCTCAGCATACACTAATTTCTATCTAGAAGTAATATTCAAATTTATAATCCTATAAACAGTATACAAATACCATTTTCACCAAACCTTCAACAAACACCAAGTACTTTTTTAATATAAAAAATCTTTTACTCATTTAATACATATAAATTAGAATGTCAATTCTATTATCAGTTATTTAAGGTTTTATTCTTACCATATTTTTCTGACCATTTCTTTTGTACATTTTCTGTTTATATCCTTTGCAGATTTTTCTTCTATCATGTTCATCTGTTTTTACTGGATCTCAACACATGCTAATGAAATTAAACCTTTGTTTCATTTCTCATCTTGTTGATGGTGTTCTGACATCCAGACACTTTGGGTTTTTATGTTGTTGTTGGTTTTAGGTAATCAACTTTATCAATAATTTTGAAGGTTTTTCTCATTTTTCCATGTACTAAGTCCTTCCTGTCCTAAGACCAAATAATTATTCTATGCAACGTATTTGATACTTGGAAAAGAGAACTGCACAACCATTATTCCAGATGTGGATGCACCATGGTTTATAAGAGGATTAAATATATTTTCAGCTTTAAGTTTCATTCCTTTTCTAGATAATGCCAACATTTTGCAAGACTTTTTGATCAAGAGTAAGAACATCTCCTAGAAAGTCAGTTGTTCTTGGTTTCATTTTTTTTAGTGAATAATGGTTTGTTCATAATCCACATTTTACACATTCCCTTTATTTTCTTCTAAATACAGTTTACGCCTTTGCTTTCTCTACGCTCACTTAAACATTCTATTATGGTCTTAAAAAACCTTTCTGCAGTGTACTGTATTCCTATCACTTCAGCATTTCCTTAGCCAACCCTGCCCTGTCAGTGTTGTGGGTGGAGTAATGAGAGGAGCTGGATGATGAAGGGCCTGAAGGCCACTGTAAGAAACTTCACCGCGACAGAGAAGAAAAGAGCAGCATAGCTTTCAGAAAGAACAGCATAATGTGATTTAGATTTGTTCAGGAATCTGGTCAAAAAGTAATATAAGACACTGAAATGAAAAGACAACTAGAAAAAAAATTCTTTTTACCTGCTTGGCCAAACACACAGCAAATTGAACCAATCAGTCCAATCCAGAAAATCAGTTGTAAATTCATCTGAAATATAAAATATACATTTCTAAATATTAATAACAAAAAAGATCATACATTAAACATAAAGCATAAGTCACCCACCTTATCTTCTGTTGATTTTATAAACATAATCCCTCTCAAACCATTTCTTCTTCAATCCCTCTCTACATCCCTTTATCCACCTTTTCTCCTTCCCATTTTCCTCACCTGTCACTTACATTAAAATAATGTCCATATACCATATCCCTAGAACCCATTCTCACCTTTCTCCATATCAAATATATTTTAACATTTAATTAACAGTGCTCAAAACAGTGTCCAGTTCACTAACACCATAAAGCCGTTAAATCTTTGGTCCATGGAATCTATTACCTCCTGTGGCTCTAGTGGGCCACATAGCCATGTCCAGATGCTTCAGTTACCTCAATTCTTTAGGTCAATCTGAGTGAACTTGTCTAAATTCAGACAGCTTACCCCCTTGCTTACAACTTTTCAATAATGCTATTTCTCCTCAGATTGAGACCAACATCCTACACAAGACCTGAAAATTGAGGATGAACTCCTATAATTAGTTATCCTTTTTTTAATGAAATCAACTTCTACGCATGGGATTAGTAAAACATTCAGTTCAATTCCCTATAATTTCTAGATCTACAAACTAGACCAAAAAAAAAAAAAAAAGAAAGAAAAGAAAAGAAGAAGAAAAAGAAAGAAAAAGTACAGTCTAAGAAGACCTGACAGAGGTCTGAGTGTCTTCCAGAATCTCTAAAGAAAAATTAAGTAATCTCCTGTATATTATTCAGAATTACCCCAACCTGCCCCCATATAGGACCCTAGATATAGGACTATTTTCTGGGAATCAGTTTTCATAATATTAATCTGATGTCAGGTGGTCAAAGATGGCTCTAGCCAGAGGTCACTAACCCTACCCTTTACCTGTTTACTGCTCTTGGACCAGCAGCCAAATATGCATAAATATCTGCCTCTCACAAGAATACAAAAAAAAAAAAAAAAAAAAAAACAAATAGAGTATAGTACCCAAAATGCCCTGTTTATCAAATAAATATAAAGTAATATTAGGTAAACCACCAAGAAAAAAAAGGAGAGGTTTTAACCAAACAAAACTATGGTAGATGGCTGAGAGAAACCAGAGATGGCTCTATAAACTAGTATAATTTTCTGGGAAATAATTTAACATGTATCAAAAACCATAAAAAATGTTTCTATCTTCTGACTTAGCAATCTAGCTTTAGATATTCATCCTAAGGAAATAATTAAAAATATAAAAGGTGATAAACACACAAAATTCATCGATTTACAATAATAGGCAGAAACGCAAAGCTCCTCTACCCAGTAACAAGTAACGAGCTAACTGTGCCCACTAGATGGACTATGAGAGTCACAAAAATAAAATGTAGTAACATTTTAAGGATTTTAGAATAATGTTGGATACCAAGTACATATGAAGATGACAAGTATGTAAAAATAACAGTACGTGAACTTATAAAGTAACTGAGGAGATCTAGAGATGACAGAGACTTATATGCATTATATAAAGACAAAGGGTTTGGGAGCACCTGAGTGGCTCAGTCCATTAGGAATCTGATTTGATTTCAGCTCAGGTCATGCTCTCGGGGTCCTGGGATGGAGCCCTGCATGGGGCTCAGTGCAGAGTCTGTCCTCCTCCCTCTGTTCATATGCTCTCTCTCTTTCTCTTGCTTTAAAATAAATAAATCTGGGCCGCCTGGGTGGCTCAGCGGTTGAGCGCCTCCCTTCGGCCCAGGGCGTGATCCTGGAGTCCTAGGATAGAGTCCCACATCGGGCTCCCTGCACGGAGCCTGCTTCTTTCTCTGCCTGTGTGTCTGCCTCTCTCTCTGTCTCTCACGAATAAATAAAATCTTTAAAAAATAATAATAAGTAAAATAAAATAAATTTTTTAAAAAAGACAATGGGTTTGTTTTTAAATTGTCATAGTGTTTTCTTCTTTTTTTTCTTAGTAAAAATGACAGTGGCAGGGTAACTACGTGGAATTTTCTTCGTTCTTGGTAAATTTCCTTTAGTAAGAAAAAAGTATTTAAAACAAACAAACAAACAAACAAACAAACAAACAAAAACACCTTCCAGCTTCAAAAGCTTCCATTCTAAGACACTATGCCCCTGGCTCCCGAAGAATGCTTCAAAGTTGCATTCAGAGCAACCCCGGATCCCCATGTCTCTTCTGTTAAATGCTGTCTAAGCCTTCTCTGTTGGCTTCCCAGAGCAGGGCAGAAGAGTACCTTGCGTAGCCACATACTCTACATTGTGCTCAGACCAGCAAGTTCTGCTATGCCACCAGCTTACAGTTTTGCTTATGTATCACTTGTAACTGCATCCAAAAGGCTGACTGTGCGGAGTGTCACAGAGGTAGGACATGCCTAGAGTTTGCCTACTATGGCCTCTCCAACAGGTTCATATGCAACAAATCCATGTAGACTACAATTCTAAGTAATTCAAATAATGTTATAAATTCCAAAGTTATGACAAAAAGGCCCTGGAACATGAAGACTGTGATGAATGGACCATCTGGGCAGTTTCCACACAAAGTGAACAGAATAAATATTTGTTCCATATATGGGCTGATAAGGTTTCTTCAGGATACTCCCCGGGCTACTTCAAGGACCACTAGACTGCTTTGAAAAACCTCTTAAAATAGACAATTCAGAGAATCACCAAGAAGATAAAGTTATTAGGTAATAGAAACATTCTGTTATTGGGTAGCCTCCCATCTAATTTAAACGCCCTGTCCTTTTCCTTCTGTAAACCTTGACAAGTCAAAGGTGAGCCTCCTGAAACCCTCTTGCTCTGGAAGAGCTCCACAACCGGAAGCAGTCAAAACAAGGCTTTAGTGTTGAAAAACAGTTGAGAGACCAGGAGAGCAGCTGAGAACAGTTTGAGGACAGTGGTCACCTCTCCTGGGCCTGGTCAGCGCACCGGCAGGAAACAGAGAGGCCCTGTCATTGGCTGGTAATGCCGGTAAAGGTCAGGCTCTCCCTCCGGGAAACGGAGAAGCCACTGGAGACAGAAGATGACAAGAGAGAAGAGACATGAGGACGAGGCTGAGACAGAGTCAGAAGTGGCCGTGAGGAAAGCGAAGGGCAGGAGAAGACTCAGTGGCCTCCCTGTCCATCCTGACTGTCCCCAAAGGTCCTGGACACTCCTTCCATACCAAGAGCTTCCTGCAGCCTTTCCAAACCTCCTTAGACAGCTCTTCTCCCAGTGTGGGCAACATCCGCATCGGATTTACCCAGCCGGGCCCGAGACGCACACACTCGGTCAGTAAGGCCTATCCTCCTGTGACCCCCACTCTAAAGACCTTCCTACCAAGGGCCTTCCGGGCAGAACAGTTCATCCTGAGGGCCCAGCAGAAAGAGGCCTCCAGGCATTATCCTGATCCTCTCCTGTCTCCCTTCAAAATCAAAGGTCCAGAAAATCAGTTGTCTACTGATTCTCCATTGTGTAACCTCCTACTCCCTCCTCAAGTGGCTATAATCGGTGTCCACTTCCTACCATGCAAGTGAAACTGCTCTTTCAGAAAAAAGCCTTCCTTCTCGTACTTTCTGCATTCATTCATTCATTCGCTCAAAAATGTCCTGACTGCCTACAACAGATACTTGGAGAGATACCTCTATTTGCCACCCACAGAATTTACATGCAGCACTTAATCCATTTCTTCCTTAACCCACTCTGCTCCTTCAGGCTTTACTGGTTTCTCCCCTACCTCTCTGGAAGTTCTTCCTCAGCCAACTGTCAGGCTTTGTGCCCTATCTGGACACACAAAAACCGCTGTCTCAAGGAATTTTCCATTCAGACAAAAATACAAATGACTACAATATGAAGCGATGGTTTCTGTTAAGGAAAATAAGGACAAAGTGCACTGAGGACACCAAAGTCTGCCTGGCAAGTTCAACGGCTTCAAGGATTTGGCAAAATGGATAGGCAGATGGAGAGAAATGTTCCAGCCATGAGGCTTATACGTGGAAACCCATGGAGTCCTGGGAAGAATTATAGTAACTTCTTTCCAATCTTATTTCTAAACATACACGGTCGGGTGACTCCCCCCACCCTCACCACCCAATTGGGACTGTCTCACTCTAGCTGTACCTAATAAAGAACTAAATAAAAATAAATATCTATATGTTATTTGTAGTTAAATCTGGTCTGCATCCTGTGTACAAGGCAGCCTATGAGCCTGAAGAGGGAGAGGGGCTTCTCTCAGGGCAGGTGGGGCAGCATAGGTCTGCTCTGAAAGCAGGAGCAAGGGAGTGCTGGCAGAGGAGGAGCTGGGGCTCAGGGGGGAAGGACACTGGGATCGGGATCAGGTGACTGCCTTACAGAGCAAGGCCCAAGGCCCTCATTTACAAAGGCATCCACTCCTCTCACTTGAAACTACCTATTCAAGAAGACAGGGCCTTGGTATGTCTGTTCAGTGACAGAAACCACCTAGAAGCACTTGGCACAAAGTCAACAGTCAAAAATTTTTGCTGAACTATATTAAGTTGTATGACATCTTTCTCTGACATTACTCAGAAGTCCAGGACAGAAGAGTTTCTCAGAATTAATTTACAGACTCTCTTTAAGTAGAAAATAGTTACTGCAGACACCCTAGTGACAGCCATTTTCAATTCACTTAGGTATATACAGCCAATATAAGGCTAGAGGTAAAATGCTTCCTGGTCCTAGATCTCATACATTATGAACCAAGATTAATTTACACATACAACTATGGTTTGGCATCAAAATAATAATTACTCAGTTACAAGGTAGTTGACCATATAAGGCAGATGTTGGTTGCTTCTTACTATAATTACCAGTACAAAAGCACAACTTTTTTTTTTTAACCAATTCTTGCAGATCAAATTGCTGAAACTAGCTCCTATGGATCCTCAGACTCCAATTGGAAATCACTGAATTAATCCACTGGTTTCCAGAGCAAGTGCAGGTGGGTGGGGAGGAGGTACTGGCTGTGCTGACAATGGCTAACAACACAGAAGAGGACAAAGTCAAAGGGCCAGAGATCACAACAGGTAGGTGGAAGAAAAAGGGCTCAGGTACACAGGGGAGAGGAGAGCCAGAAAGTAGAAACAGGTATGACATTCCAGACACAGGTAGTTTTGGGTAAAAAAAATCTAAGTGAGGAAAGCTATGGACAATTATTTTAGCCAAAGTTGCTTCCAAAAGCAGAGGCTGAGACAAAACAGGAATGCAGGTGATGATTATTACAAAGATCACCCCAGAGAAAGACACAGATACTGAAGAGAGTGAACCAAGATGCCCAATTCAGGAGACTTGTCATGTGGGTGCCTGGGGGCTTGACCTATCTGAGTTTTGAGACATGTACAGGTCTCTCCAGAGGAGGTTCAATATGGAGAAGTCCATTAATTCCAGTCCCCACAAGTAAAATTGTGCCCCAAGGGGCGTTAACTTCCCCCACACTTCCAAGAACTAAGGTGCATCTGCCCAGAAGTCTACGCCAGCTTCTCTCCTCACAGTCAGAAAAGATAAGTCCCAGGAGGAACCTGAGGCAAGATGCAGTCAGCCAAAAGTGAGTCATTAAACTCACTGTTCCCAGCAGCAGTGGCTGGAATCAGAGAAGAGGCCAGGACGGGGTGAGAAGGACAGAAGGGGTCTCTAATACAGTGCTCGGGGCCACTGGAGTTGGAAAAGTCAAGAAAACTGTAAGACCAGAGTGTGAGAAGTATTACCTGCATTGCACTCTGGAAGACCCTTAGTGATGGCAAGAACTGGGGAGGTGATTTAAGTCAGACGCACAGACATGTACTAAATCAAATATAAATAGCAGGATCTATCAACTACAGATGCGGGAAGATGACTTGTCTTATGAATTGCTATCTCATGGCAGTCACTGCTTGGTGTTCTCTAAAATGAGCACAATACCTTTTTTCCTCTTAAGATTTTATTTCTTTGAGTGGGAAATATCAGAGAGGGTGACAGCACATGAGAGACTCCTAACTCTGGGAAACAAACAAGGGGTAGTGGAAAGGGAGGTAGACGGGGGGTTGGGGTGACTGGGTGACAGGCACTGAGGGGGGCACTTGATGGGACGAGCACTGGGTGTTATGCTATATGTTGGCAAATTGAACTCCAATAAAAAGAAATTTTTTAAAAAAGATTTTATTTCTTTATTCATGAGTGACACAGAGAAAAAAAGAGAGAGAGAGACATGGGCAGAGACATAGGCAGAGGTAGAAGCAGGCTCCATGCAGGGAGCCCGATGCGGGACTCCATGCCGTGACTCTGGGATCACACCCTGAGCCGAAGGCAGATGCTCAACCGCTGAGCCACCCAGGAATCCCTTGTGCACAGTATCTTAATATTTAGAGAATATTAGATATACATAAGGAATATAAGATATATAAAGAAACTAAAGATAAAGGTAACTGAAAATATTCTGAAGTATCCAAACAACAAAACAAAGCCAGCGAGCTTAGGGAGGACAAGCAGGGTGTCATTACCCAGCACAGTAGAGTTAAGAACATGGACTGGGAGCCAGAACATCTGATTGCAAATCTCTCAAGTAACTTAGTTTGAAGGTTTTGCTTTTTTTCGATCATAAGCATAACAGAAAATTTTGGATCAATCCACATTAGGGGAGAAACAAGAAATAGCAGGAAGGATAAGGGTTAGAAAACAACTGTAAACAAGATTAATGATCATTATTATGGCCATTCAGATACTTACTTGGATGCAATTATCAAAACATTATACTGTACAACAATAAGATTTAATCAAATGCTATCATATTAGATACCAACTCTATTAATAATGTTAAGTATAGTTAGAGGCTTATTTTAGGTTCCACGTCTAAGAAGGATTACTCTACTTAATGTGTTTTCTAACCATTAGATTCCTAACAATTTGTATGTAAAATAGTAAGAGCAGCAAAATCTCTGTTTTATATTACTTCATTAGACAGAATACAGAACATACCTAACAGAAAGAGAAATATGGGAGAATGACTTGAGGTTGTTCTGTCTAGGGGAAGCAAACCCAGGAGAGGCTAAAAGAAAGAAGGAAACATCCCCGAAAGCCATTGCACTACTAGAAACGTGAATCTCAATGCTGGGTACCAATGGTATTCCATCCAAGGACTGCTGTCCACTGAGGACTACCAACAAAGAGGAAGACTGGTTCATTCAACTAGCCAGAGTAGGCATACAGCTGGCACAGACAGAAATGACACACAACAAACACTGAGTTTGGAGGATTTAAAGTAATTTGTAACAAAAAGTTATCTCATTTTTATTTCAACAGTTTCGAATGACTACAATAATGACAAAAGTAATAACAGCTATCTCCTCCAAGTACTTCTAGGTGGTTAGGAATGATATTATCTTTGGTTTACAGATGAGGAAACCAAACCAGAGAGGAAAAATAACCTCTCCAGGGTCACACAGGTGGAATGGAAATCAGACCGTTTGAATACACACAATGATCTGAATGACGACCTGATCTCCGCTTCATTAAACTCTAATTTTTTGATGGCCTACTCAAGTCACTATTTAAAATATATATATACCTTTCCAGTGTGAGAACTGCCTCAAAATACAGAAATGGAAAGGATTTATAATGTTCTGTGAATTTATTTCTTAGTCCTTCAAACTGAATGGAGGTCAACAAAAGTTAATTTAACTCACAAGTGTATGCACTGGTTTTGTACCTCTCATTTCGACAGAGGCAGTTTACCCTAGTAAATTACTTTTTTTTTTTTTAAGATTTTATTTATTTATTCATGAGACACAGAGAGAGAGAGAGAAAGAGAGAGAGAGAGAGAGAGAGAGAGAGGGAGGCAGAGACACAGGCAGAGGGAGAAGCAGGCTCCATGCAGGGAGCCCGATGTGGGACTCAATCCTAGGACTCCAGGATCACATCCTGGGCCGAAGGCAGGCGCTAAACCGCTTACCCACCCAGGATCCCTCTACTGTTTTTTTTTTTTAACCTAAAAAGTAATTTGCTTTATTTTACCCTAGTATTACTTTTTACCATATTCAAGTTTATCTAAGGGGTCACAATTCATTCCTTAAACAGTAAATCATCTTAAGCACCTCCCCCAAACAATTTCATTTTAGTGGTTTATGGCCTGAATTGTGTGCATTGTTCCAACTGTCAAAAACTATAATTATTTTAATCTCTACTCTAAATTCTCCTTTATTCACCAAAGTTAAGTGTGCTATCAGTCTTAGCTGAGCTTCTGAACACATACGTAGTCACAAATAACTCATGTGGCATTAGTCCTTTTCCATTTACAGATAAAATCTTTAGAAACTTTTTAGGCACTATATTTGAAGAAATTAAACAATTATATTTTTGGGAAAAGTTCCTTTAAAAATGTGGTGAGTTACAATGATTTCAAGTTTTAAAGGAAGTTACCCAAAAGCCAACTTGGACAAAAAGAAGTCATTCACAAAAGATTTCTTCCTATAAAATCCTTGCAAAAGGTACATCTTTTTTCAATACAACTAATTAAATTCGTATCAGCAAATATTTATTGCATGTCTAATGTGCCAGACAAAGCAAGACTAAGTAACAAACCTGGGATATGAACCTACGCCTGATTCAAAAGTTCAACCTTTCAATAAAAGAAGGTTTCTGATAAGAAAGGTTAAGGGTTTTTACCCTTCAAGTACTCTCTTTCAGACAACAGAATCTGCTTCCTTTATGTCACAACATTTTAAAATCTTTCCACCTTAATAGTAGAAAAGATTCGGATACCTACATTGAGGTTTACCATAAATCTCTCCTAAAAATAATATACAGCTACATTCATCCCAAGTCTGTCCCACCATCATTATTTTCTGTATCTGCTTTTAAAAGAGAAAAAATAGTCCTATAAAATAATATTTAAAAATCAATATAAAACATAAAAACAGCACGGAGTCAAACTGAAAGCCTCAGAGAATTTACATGTAGCTCTTCCCACTTCTCCCCATACAGAGGGCAGTGAGATGGGGAGCCCTAATGGAGGGTGCTCAGAAATCCTACTGATCTCTACTCCATCAAACGTGAGGGTGAGAGTCAGGGAAGCGTTCCTCTGGGGCAAGAGCATCTTTCCACTACAGGAAGAACAATTAAAACGCAACATTTTATTTCCCTCTCTCTAGCAGGAAGAGGTAGTAGATATGTGCTGGTGATCATGAGGGTGTTTATGACCCAAATAATAAGGCAGAATTAATGATTAACAAGAGCGTAACAGAAAGGATGAGGAAGAAAGAAAAAACAAGAGGAAATAGGAAAGAGAAGAGGCTTAGTACTCAAAGGCAAAGACAGAACTAACAACCCACTACAAGTCCTTTTCCATGTACAGTAGTCTGAACTAGCAACCTTTCTACAATTCACTACTCCCGCCCAGTGCTCTTTAGGAGCACTGACCCCTTCTTGCCCAATGGTGACATCCACCTGAAGCTTTTGAGTTCCAAAAGCAAAGGTTAGGCTGCTCCAAAGCAGAGGCTCCCAAAACAATTTGAAACCTGAGAACTGCTCATAACAGGACTAGATACTTTAAGAAAATGACATAACAGACTGAAGCAAAATTCACTAGGAACTGGTCTATTCACCTTCTCCAAGGAAATGTGAATATGAAAGATCAATCACTATCACCCACCACCCAGCCCATAAGTGCAAGGGAAAGATAACGAACGTATACTGCATGTTGTCACCTAGAAAGCCTCAAAGATAAATCAGCTGGGGAGGGGTTGTTTAAGGGCGTAGAACTTAACCAGGAAAACCGTCTACAGAAGAAAAAGTGAAAGAAGTGAAGAATCTTCTCTGAAAATATGAGAAAATCTAGAGGAATTCATTATGTTCTTGAAGGAATTTAGAAAATCTCAAATAGGTCTCACGGTGATCAGTCAAAAATTAAGACCACAAAACTAAAGAAAAGGCATACAGCACTTAGGGAGGAAATTTACCTTGAAATCCTCTATAGAACTCATAAATACAAGGAATAGAACACTGCAGGAAGAGCATGCTTGAGAAAAACCACAGAACCCAATATAATTCAGGCCAATTAGAAACATGATAGAACCAACAGTGATCTGTTGACTGCACTAGCCAACTAGACTAGTCTTATAGACTAGTATACTACAACCAACCCTCAAAAAGGACAGCCTAGGGCAAGGCTCTTGGGTCCCCTCCCTCTTTGAGAGCTTTGTTCTAACACTTTACTATCGCTCAATAAACTTTGCTTTGCTGCCCACAAAGAGAGAGAGCGAGCGAGAGAGCACACCTATGTGAAAAAAGGGGGAGGGGGAATTTGGAGATTTTGAGTTGACTGTGGAGATTCAAGGAGAGTGGCACACTTGGAGGGGGCTTGGAAGCTCCTTTGCCATTTGCTGCCCTATGCATCTCCTCCATCTGGCTGTTTATGAGTCACATCCTTTTATAATAAACTGCTAATCTGGCAAGGAAAAAAAAGCATTAAACTAAAAAAATTGGTGAAGGGGTATATAGTAAACTCAAGTCTGAAGAAGACTTAAAATACAAGCAGAAAACACTTGAAACAAAACTATCAAGCCATAATATTAAAGCCTGATCCAAAATGAGCATGGAAAGTTACCTAAAATTATTTCTTCCGGGGATCCCTGGGTGGTTCAGGGGTTTAGCGCCTGCCTTCGATCCAGGGTGTAATCCTGGAGTCCCGGGATCAAGTCCCACATCAGGCTCCCTGCATGGAGCCTGCTTCTCCCTCTGCCTGTGTCTCTGCTTCTCTCTCTGTCTCAGTCTGTGTCTCTCATGAATAAATAAATAAAATATTTTTTTAAAAAAATTATTTCTTCCAAGCTCCTCCTTGCACTCAAAGGAAAGGACATTACTTAGCAATTGATATTTTGCAAACCAGCCTAGTGAGCTGTTCCTTCTCTACACCTGCTGGGACTATGGATTTTGCCTTTCCTTGAAAGGAGAAAATATTAAGTTAGTAACAGTTCTGTTTGAGAAATTTTACTTTGGGGCAAGTTTACAAAGATAATCATAAACGGAGCTAACAAAACAATGTTAACCACCCTGGTAATGGTATCAATAAGCACTTGAAAGCAACATTTGTTCTACATTATTTTAATTAAGGAGAATTATAAATTATGTTTCCAAATTGTGTAATTTTATCTACTTTTAAGTAGAGCACTCCAAAATTCTGACTTGATCAAAACTTTAATAAATTTTGGCCACAATGGAACAGCACAGTGCTGGGTATATTTTAAATACATAACAAATGTTTTAAAAATTAAACATAGGGAGAAATCAATTTCTCATTGTATTCAGCAGTAAGCTGGAAATAACATCTCAGAATTGTTGCAAAGATAAAATGTGATCATCAATGGAAAATCTCCTGGCAATACATATTTTTATGGTGATCTGAAGATCCCATTTTACTTAATTACTAAATTCTCTTCCTGCTTTCCAATTCATTCACTAGTCACAGGCTTCCAAACGTAAGAACCTGAGTGACTACTTAATAAACAGTTTTCAATCTTTTTAAACCCATGCTTCTCTAGCAAGTACAAATCTCTTCCCTATTGCGTTTTTTTTTCCTAATGTAATACCGAACGTACTTTTTTGAACTACAGCCTCCTCCTCCAACAATCAAATAGAACCTCCCATGACCCATTCTGAGAAGCACTGAAATCACAATCTGAAATAAATCATACATTTAAAATATTGGAGAGCTAATAAATTACTACTCCGAGTTTCACAAAGAGTAAGAAAGCTTAAGTTAATTAATATATTTACTCAGTAAACATTTATACACTGAAAAGTGATTTCCATACTTCAAATGGTACATTCCCAACAAATTTTTCACATAAACACTTTCCTCACCCACTGAAACTACATTCTCTACTGCAAAATAAAATGCTAAGGTTTCTTCTTTCTTTTTGGCCTTCACTAGCTCTTCATCTCTTCACCACTCACAATAAGCAGAATTAACTAACTACAAGCAGAATTAACTAACTACTCTATGGTCCCAAAACATATTCTTAAGTGTCTAGCGTGGCAAATGACAAACCTCCAGTGATGCTCAATGTTTTAATTCCAACTTCATTATAAGACACCCATGTCTGTGAACCAACCAGACGACAGTTGGAGTACATACTTTAGGCCTTCACCAGATATGCACAGACACACACGTGCACACACACACAGAGTAGTCAAACAATATTGGCCCATCTATTATCTGTATCTTTGTTCCTACCATTCCAAGCTCCTTTATTAAGCCTTCCAAAACCACTTAAGCCAATGCTGATTTTTTTTCTCAAAACCTATTATGGAAAATTATCTGGCACAATACACTGTATATAACATTCTTTGGTATTTGTTACGTGTCCCTAGATTAAACACAACTTGTCCTAACTAGATGACATACCCACAGCAAAGTCCATGTCAACCACCCGATCTACATCCACTGAGCACAGCATTTTTCAGTAACTGGCACTCAATACACTCATGGATTAAAATGTAACATTCAATGGAGTTACATCTGACACAGCTCACAGTAGTAGTTTTGGCTGGTCAACACTGGCAGGTTTTCTTAAAGCAGTAATTTGGCACAGTGCCCATCCTTTCTGATGATGATACAAGAAAATGGTTGGTCTTGGGAGAAGAGCTGCTTTCCACACTGCCTGGGTTGAGCAGTCTCTATCCTTCAACTCACAGAATGACAGAATCAGGGAAACATACAGACCACTTCCTCTGGGGTAGCTGCAGAAACCAAAGCCCTGGAAGATGGAAGTATTCCAGCAAAGGTCACAGAGGAGTTAAGTGGCACAGCTTATACCTGACACCCAGGTTTATCGCCTCCGAATCACAAAGCCTCTATTACAACAAACTGCTTTCTAATGAGGAGTCTAAAACGACTAGTAAGTCTTTTTGTCTTTACCTCAAACATGTCAATCACAGGAAAAACTCTTCAATACCCAAGTCACTGACTAAAACGGTCACACAAAGGAATTAAGAATTCATAGAAGAAACGGGACAGGAAATGCCTTCCTGGATTCTATTTCCTCCACCCAGCCCTAGACGGGTTTCTGCCTGGCCCCTCTGCACTCTACATATGCTCCTTTGGTGTTCTCAGCTTCCACTAGCACTTACAGACTAAGAATTCCAGAATCTGAATCTCCCAACCAGACTTGGTTTTGAGATCCTAATCTGTGTAAACTGGACACTTAGACATCTCTACCAATGTCACTTTTTTTTTCCAATGTCACTTTTAAAAGCACTCAGCGTTATAATTTCATCATTTCCCCTCCCCTTGCCATCATACTGCCCAACGCACAATGACACATCTAACCAGAAACTTGTGTCACTATGGGTGTCTTCCACCTCTCTTACTTTAGACACCAAGTCTCATCATTTCTCCCTCCTGAATATAGTGCTGCTTTACCCACACCCAAATCATCCCCTACACCAATGATCTCCAAAGCGTTTTGATCACTCACTTTTATGACTGAAAACATTTTAGAGCTAACATGTATCCAAAATATGCATGAATGTATTTATAAATTAAAATACATGTACCTCTACAGCAATACAGTAAGACATCATAAATAAAAATTTTAAATTAATATTAATTTTTCTTCCTATACTCCAATGAGTCATTTTATGGGGTGCAGGAACTTGCACTTTGGAGACTGTATAATGACACTAGTCCAATAAGTAAAACATATATACATACGGATCTATATGCATGTGTGTGTTTATATAGATATGGATATCTGAAACCATTTCTTTTTGCTCACACATTTTTCAAGATAATGTACACAATTTAGTATATTGCTAAATATAGTTAACCTTACCATTAAAGGTCATAAACCAAAAATAAAGTTTAAAGGAAGCTGACTTCTAAAAACCCACTCTATATTATTTTATAAACATAACTTTGTAAGTCTCATAATTGGCCACCTCTGAAAAGTTGAAAAATTTAGAGTATAGGCTGGCTCCTTTTGCACATGGCTCCTGAGGAAGACCTACCACTTTTTTTTTTTTTTTCAGCTTACTCACTGAAATATTCTGAGGCTGCTGCTAATGTTCTGAGTTTTATGGATTGCAACTCCCTTAACCCAAGTACATACTGTCATATTTTTTCAGCCTTCTACATTTATAGATACTGCTTCCATTTCAGGATCCTGAAGACTAAGGCACTCTTCCTTACTGTTATCCCTGTCAATCCATCCCCCTTCCCCAAGACTCCCACTATGACAACAAAAAAGAACAAAACCCCCACAATATATGACCAAAGTTAGAACAGACCCACTAATACCACAAGACATATTTTCATATTTGCACAGTATAATCCTCTAGGATTCTACCCCAACCTGATACATCCTAACTTTCCATGCAGAGTGAGGAAATCTAAAATTTAACAAGAGTCCATATAAGTCCTTAGATACATTCAAGCTTTTATACATTCAGAAACTGAAAATCTCAGAAGTCAGAAGTTCTGCAACTTTGAACCGGCAAAAGATGTTTCATCTCATCATTCCAGCAGTGTAGTTAAGAACAGACCAGTGTACCAACCGAATATCAAAGAAAAATATTTTCCTGAGGTAGAGTGTTATACTACCCCACCCCCATATCGTAAGCCGCAATTTATTTGACAAGAAGCCAAACAATAAAGCTATTATGTGGCAAGTATTCCGTTAAAACTGGCACATTAAACTGATTAATTCTGCCTATTACAAAATGACCAGACGTCCCCAGAGAAGCTCCTGGAGTTAGGAGTTTATTGATAACCATGCAGAACTGCATATTCATTCAGTGATGGAAATTTGGGCCAGATTTTAATTATATTGACCAGAGAGTTAAGAAAAAAACCACCTAATTGTTAAAATCACTAAACCTAGCAATTTTCAATATTGTTGATTCTATATTTTTTCATGTACAGACTGTTGAGGGTATTATAAAATAGTAATATAAAATAATCATAATGGAGAATTCAGCATTCTTTTAAAGAGACTCAACATTACAAAAACTAAATTTTAAGTCTGTGAAGTCAACACAGATACCTTCATTTGGAATTTATTTGCTTTCTATTTACAAAAGTATTAACCACATCCCCTGTCTTTTTAGCTAACATTCTAATAACATCTTCCATTTTATGAATTTTCAAATAAATAAATGGCTTTTTCCCCAGAGCCCTGTCCCCAACAGACCTGTCCCTCTGTTTCCTATGTATCACTTCATTATCTTAAGCCACTCATTTAATATTGATCAATGAACTAAAATTATTTAAAAATATGAACACTGTAGTGAACTCTTAATTACCATCCCCTGTGGGTGTAGATGTTCACAGATGTAGACTAGGTTAACTTCCACCTGAAATTCCTTAATCATTTCTAAAAGTGGTCTATTAATATAACTAAAGGCTGTATGCCCTTTCGGAAAAATGCCTAACCAACATTTATTTCACATTATTTTTATACCATCAAAACAACCAAAAATAACAGCATAGCGGATCAATTACGTCCTGAGATTTTTTTTTAAATCTTTTTCATATATCAAGAAGAGACAGAAAGGAGTCCTATGCATTTAGCATCTACTGTAAGCTGTTTTACATATTACATCTGATATTCACAACTCTATGGTCTTTATGGAACCTGTTACTTGAACCTGTGATTCAAACATGGGCTCTGGTGCTAGACCCCATGGGTTCTTCACTCACTAGCTGGATGATCAGAGGCAAATTACTTAGGCCTCCTGTGCCTCAGTTTCTTCACTAGTAAAATGAGTATAAAAACTGCACCTACCTCATTGTATTGGTTCCAGGATAAACACAGGTAAAGTGCGTAGAGCTAACCACGGCCCGCACTGTCCTTACTAGAATAGCTGCTTTTATTATTAGTGTAGGTATTCTTGTTCCCATTTTACGGGTGAGGAAATGGAAGCCCCAAGAGGGTAATTTACTAGTGTTAGTTTTTGACTAAAAAGTACAAATTCGATGAAATAAAAATGACTTAGGCATAAAATATTGGTAGTAACTACAACTTGTTAGGAAGCCCAAGAATTGAGGCGCAGTAAGAGGCCGGGCCCCAGGGCAGGTGGGCACTGGCTCCTGCAGAGCCGCGGGAGCCCCTGGCCGGCCCCCTGCTGAGGGACCCCCCACTCGGCGCGGCCCTCACACACCCCAAGTCGCCAAGCCCGCGCCTTCCCCGGCTCCCGACGCCCGCCTCTCTTTGGGCCCGGCCCGCAGTTAGCCCCGGCAGCAGGCCCTGAAGGCTGCGGCCCGACTTCTGCAAGCGGGAAGCGCGCTACTAAGCTCCAGGCCGCTCGGGGGAGAGCGGCCCCGACGGGACCGGGAACAAAGGGAAGCCGCAAGGGCTCGCTCCAAGCCCCGGGGCGTCGGGCCGCGGGCGGCCCCGCTCGCCCCTCCCCGCACGCGGAACCCGGGCCCAGGCGGCCCACGAGGCAGGCCGGCTCGCTCCGCGCGCTCGGGGCCCCCCACCGCGGCGGGACAGCGCCCAGGCCCGCGACCCCCACTCGCGAGGCGGCGGGACGAGCTCCGGGCCTCGGCGGGCGCAGCCGGCCCCCGGCCCCCGACCCCGCCCCGGCCCCCGCCCCGGCCCCGGCGCAGCGTTCGTCCCGCAGCCCCGCCACCGCGCCCGCCGCCCCCGCCCCCGCCCCCGCCCCACGCAGGCCCGGCCGCGGCGCCCCGGCCCGCGCCGCCCGCCACACGCACACACGCGCACACGCACACACGCGCGCACACGCGCACACACGGCGCCACCTTCTCCGGGGCGTCCGGGCCGCGGTCGGCTGGGGCCTGCAGCTCCGGGACTCCGGGACTCGGCTCGGCCTCTCCCGACGGCTAGCGCGGCCTCCCGGCTCTCGGGCGCGGCGGCGGCGGCGGCTCCTCCTCCTCGGGGGCGGGGGCAGGAGACTCGGCCGCCCGGAGCCGCCTCCCGGCAGGAAACGACCCCCGCGGCACCGCCTCTTCGGCCCCGCCGCTCCTGCTCCTCCGGCCGCCGCGGCCGCTCCTGCTCCTCTCCCTCCGGAAACGCATTCCTGCCGGGCGGCGTCAGCTCGCCTGAGGCGGGGAGGGGAGGAGGACGCCGGAGGAGCGCGGAGGGAGGGCGGGCGGGCGGGAGAGGAGGAGGGGCGGGGGAGACGGAGGGGAGGACGGGGAGCAGGAGGAGGAGACGAGGGGAGGACGCGCAGAGGGAGCAGGATCCCGAGGACCGGGAGCAGGAGGAGGGGAGGACGCGCAGGGGAGCAGGATCCCAAGGACGGGGGAGCACGGGAGCAGGGGGACCAGGAGGAGGGGGCCAGAAAGCCGAGGCCAGGCCCAAGGAGCAGGGTGGGAGCTGGCCTGGGACTGGGCCTTCGCTGTGCCTCAGTTTCCGCTCCCGCCGACCGACCGACCGAGGGAGGTGCGTGGGGGGGCGGGGGGGGGCGTCGGGATCCTGGGGCTGAACACCTGCTGGGCCTTGCGGTCCACTGCCCCAGAGCCACACCCAGTGGTCCCGTCAGCCCAGGATCTCCTTCAGTCCCAGGCACATCCAGAGGATCACCCACCCTCTGGGGCTTCCAGGGGCCCAAACTTTAACTTCTAGGGAATTAGCTAAAGCCACTACTGTTGACTGGAGTGGATAGTTGGCTTGACTTGGCTGTATGAGGTGGTGAAGACAGGAAGGCGGTCAATGCCAAGAAAGATGGATTTTTAGGAAAGTTTTAGAGAAAAGAAAAACTGGTAAGTTAGGGATCTCCTTTTGTTAGATTAATCTGGAGGCCCATTTATGGGGAACATGGTTAAGAGGTAAAATTGGTTAAGACCTAAAATTGCATCCATAAAAATATGGTGTTACTCTTCGCTTTTTTTTAGTACGTGAAGATGAACATTTAAAAGAGAAGAAGGAACGCCTGGGTGGCTCAGCGGTTGAGCGTCTGCCTTGGGCTCTGGGCGTGATCGCGGGGATTCCGGGTTCGAGTCCCACTTCAGGCTCCTTCCATGGAGCCTGCTTCTCCCTCTGCCTATGTCTCTGCCTCTCTCTCTCTCTCTCTCTCTCACTCGCGCTCTCTCTGTCTCTCATGAGTGAATAAATAAAATCTTAAAAAAAAAAACAGAGAGAGAGGGAAGCGAAGCATTCATTATGAGAATGGCTGGACACATTTTGATAAGAGGATTGAAACTTGTACCACCCAACATCATACTGAAACCCAGTAATTCAGAATATGCTCCTGGCAAGTTGCCATCCTGTTAACAGAAAATGTTGTGCCCTGCCACCTGGCCAGCTTCACCACCCTGTTGGGAATGGGGTTCAAATAAGATTTGTGAAACTGAGAAGCTGTGTTTCACTTAGGGGAAATTAGAAGCTGAGATGCGCATTTGGCTGCCAATTTTAAATAAGAGAAAACAGAATAGCCCTACCTATGGAAATTTTGCATATTGCTCACCAGCAAAATCAAATCTGTTTGTTAGATGATCACTGAAGACCTGGAAGAAATGAACATGATTTTTCCCGCTTAATGGATAATGCTAAATGATGTTTCTGTATTAATATCCCACTGGTAAAGCTGCCACAAGACCTCAACATTCTTAGATTCAAAAAATATTGCATCCTTGGATTCTTTGTTTACACCACTGTTCAAAACCAATCATAAGTGGCCTGGTCTCAAAATGGGAGACTGAAGTTCAATGATAAAGCATAACTGGCCTATGCTGATTTGCACTGCATTTCCCAGAATTTTCTTCCCTGTTTGTGATTTGAGGAGGCAATCTTCGCCACCAGAATATTATAAGATTTAGATTTGTACAACCCTAAACTAAATTAGTTCAAGGGCAATTGAATCATCTCTCTAATCCCAGTGTCAAACACTGTTCCAGGACACATAATAGGGGCTCAGCTAATATTTGATATTTGCATAAATAGGTCCTTTTGCTCCCATTGGACCAGGTCAGAACATTTGACTAAACTCTAGTGTGAGCAATTTATGTATAGAAATCATAAGCCTTGGAAAAAAGAAAAATTAAAAAAAAATGTTATCTGAGAAAAGCAGTAATTGGTCAGGAGTATGATTCTACCTGTGATTTCACATAACTATTAATCAAAGAATAGTTAACTATAAAATTTATGACTACTTAAAGGGTTGGTCAATCCTACCATGCCAAACAGGAAGTCCTAGTGAGTAGGAATAGTGCAAGTCCCATTGCTGGATCCTATCATGATAGGACATATATTGGTACCTGAACTTTCAAACAAATTATATTATACCTATACTGTCTCCCAATTATAAGTTGTCTTCTTCCATCTCATAAGTCATTATGTTTGATAATTAAAAGCTGGTCTTTCCTTTAGATTTGTCACCATACTACTATATGTTCTTTGAAATGCATTTTTACTCAGGGCACATGGGTGGCATAATTGGGTTAAGCATCAGACTTTTGGTTTCATCTCAGGTCCTGATCTCAGGGGCATGAGACTGAGCCCTGTGTTGGGATCTGCACTCAATGCCAGGTCTGCTTAGTTTTCTCTATCTCTCTCCCTTTTCCCCTACCCCTCCTCTCCCTCTAAAATAAATAAATCTTAAAAAGAAAAGAAAAATATATCTTTATTCACCTACTGTTTTCCAGAGTGAAGTTTCAGTGTTGTTCACTAGCAAAGACTTTATTGGATACACAGGTTCCTTTCAATCAGCATTTAATCTCTACTTCTATGTAAAATTAAAAGATAGGCTTACATAAATGAAAGGAACCGCTAATATTTAGTGAGGCACAAAAGAAACTAAAGGTTCTTAGGAACTTGATTATCTCTTTGAAACAATGGGATCACAGTTTGATTACTGACCTTTAGATCCAGCAGGTTGTATTTAATCTCATGATTATGAAACACAGGATGGGAAGTAAGTCGATTTTGGCTTCAGGTATGGATAGCTGTCTTTCTCTTGCACTTTGAGCAGTCTTGGGACTTACCTGCTTATAACCCCATTCAGTAAGCCACAAATCACCCCGTAATAACTTGAAGCCTTCTCCATCTTTGAGCATGGAAACAACCCTCAGCAGAATAAAATTTTATGGGCAAATAGTTTAGTACATTTTTATTTATAAATCATTTTCCAAGTGCAATAATCATCAGAGCATCCTGGGCAGTTAGGACAAAGGACGAATGCCTGCATTGTAAAAATAGAAGTGTACCTAAAACCAAACTTTTCTTGGCTTTGGCCATTGACTGGCACAATCCACACCAGATCACTTTTAAATAAACAGCCATCCTGGTATGCCCAAGATAGCCAGAGTTTGTTGATCAAGCATAATCATTAATAGCACCTCTTTCATCCCCAAAATTACATCAAGATGTAAATCACAAATTCTACTGTTATTAATAAATAAGAGTGTCCAGACAATAAGGAATGAGAAATAATTTTAGAAATTCAAAGGGAATGCATGGGGACACATTAAAAAATCAGGTTCCAGGTTTATAGGTGTAAACCAACTCTAACATGAATGATAGGGAGAAAAATTGTGTGGGGATGAATGTGCTAAATGAAGCAGTTCCTATGATGAAAAAGCCCACCAGGAACTTCAATTGGAAGAAAATCTTTGAAAGTAGCCCAATCAATCAACAAGACTTGTGTTTTAAATAATGTTATGAATGTATGTGATGGCTTCTGGAGCAAATTGATTGACAGTGGTTAGGTAAATCTTCATGTACTTTTCTAAGAACTATTTCTACAGAGGGACCTAGATACATTGTCCTCATCTGCTACCTCCATCCATCTAGAACATAACTCCTCTTTAAACATTTTTTAAAAAGTACAAAGATAAGCAGATGGGGAGAAAAGGAACAAAAGTCTCTGATGTCTTATAATACTAATGTGGAAGTGCTTCTTAATCACAAATAATCCACTTATTTTCCTAAGAAACTAAAATCCCTCTATTAAAATATGAATCTGTGTGCTTTGGTTAAAGCAGCCCTGGGAATTATTTGAATTTTTGAAAAACAAGTAAGAGTGAGACAGTCCTTCCAGTTCCTTCTTCTTCTATCTCCAAATAGACAAATAACATGCAAATAATCATATAATGCAGAGAAACTGGAAGTTCATTTATTTTGCAACTTGTTTTTTTTTTTTTTTTTTTTTTGGCTTAGGGACTTTGATTGAGTCAACAGTCCTCAATACCCTAATTGCCAGAGCAACCATGAAAAATTCAGTTTGCTGCAAGGCAGCTACCAACTCTGTATATACATGGTATGTGTCCGTTTATTTGACTAGCCTGTCCCGTGACTTTAGTTGGTACTTTACTCTTTTGCTCATTTAAAATAAGGTGGAAAAAAAAAATTAAAATAAGGTGGAAAATATCAGAACGGCCTGGCCTGATTTGTACTATGTTCCTTATAATTTAGCCTAGCTATTAAGTCTGTCTTTTCCTTTCCTAGATAACAGTTGCTGGATTATGGCTTTCAATATGGGTCACTTATGACTGAAGCTGCCTCAGCTAGATCTGCTTCCTGTTTTCCATATATAGCATCCCTATTTTTCTGTTGCTCAAGCCACAGAGTATTGCCTCCACTGGGTGTGAGCACTCCTTGCCAGGATTCAGATGCTGAACATTTTTAAGAGCCCAGAGGGAGCAGTGTTTTTAGGCAGCTCTTTTCAGACACTGAGTTTCTTCAGCTGGAGAAGAGAATGTGCTTTCCCAAATAAGAATGAAGAATATGCCAAATATAAGCAGTTGAATAGCCCTGGAGTTATTTTTAGGAACCAGGGTCATTCAGTACGGGAAATGATGGTGCTGCCAATTTATGGCAAATGACTATAAAAAACTATTTATTTTTCTCATTTAACTACTTTTTGAGTATTGAGAAAATTTGCTAGTTTGAGTTAAGAATAGCTTGATTTTGGGCCAGATTCATTAGGGAGTAGGGAGGCTAGGCTAGCCAGAAGGTATGTTTGTTTGGTTAGTAAAAGTGCCCTCCTCCCTCAAATTAGTCCCTATAATGTTCTATCGCATATAGAGTTGTTGCTGTGTACCTAGGTATGGGAGACCATGAATACGTGAACCCCTAAAATTGAAGACAGGATTTCCCTTGTACATATAGATCTGTATTTTTGCAGATATTTCTAGTTTTAATGGGATCTTAGTCCTAAAACATTAAGAATCAGTATTTCAAGGCCAGAAATGATCAGTCCCTTTTATAGACTAAGAGCCTAAACAAAAATTTTTTGTTGTTGCTCTGGATTTTACAGTTGAATTAGTCTTATCTAAAACAATTTTTTAAACATCAAATAAATGTCCAAATATTTTGTTATAACAGGATATTCTCTATAGTGTTATCTAAACTTCAGGAAGTAGGACAGAAAAAGTACAATGATTTGTCATCAAACCATACAACGAAAGAGTGTGTTTCATTTTCAAGGTAAAATAAACTTCAAAGAGAGATTAGAACTTTAATATTTCAAATTTGAGACTCAATTGCCCTCAAATTATATCTAAAAATTTTCCTGATGAAAAATGTTGTACATTTTTAATTAGACCGGGAACAATTCTAAATACATTTTAATTATATTTCCTAGGAATATTTTTCATATAGCATTCAGAAAAACAAGCCCTGTGGCTTTTCTATTTTAGGATTTCTGCATTGTTGTTGGCTGATGTCATAGGCTTTTTGCTCTATGATCACAAGAATTCTCTAATTAGGACTGCTTATGGCTGCCACAGGCCTAAATTGTCAACTGAACTGTTTTTCTTGTATAGTCAGATCACTGGCTATGGAAATGAAGCACTTCAATTTCACCAGTAGGGAGAAAATATATACGAAAGACGTATCTGATAAAGGACTGTTATCCAAAACACATAAAGAACTCTTAAAACTTAACAGTAAGAAAACAAGCGGGACACCTGGGTGGCTCAGCAGTTGAGTGTCTGCCTTTGGCTCAGGACGTGATCCTGGTCCCGGAATCAAGTCCCACATCTCTGCGAGGAGCCTGCCTCTCCCTCTTGTCTGTGTCTCTGCCTCTCTCTCTGTGTCTCTCATGAATAAATAAATAAAATCTTAAAAAAAAAAAAAAAGAAAAGAAAACAAGCAACATGATTAAAAATAGGCCAAAGCCCTTAACAGATACTTCACCAAGAGAGAGATACAGAAGGCAAATAAGTATATAAAAAGATGTTCCACATCATATGTCACTGGGGAATTGCAAATTACAACCAGGAGACCCAACTATACACCTAGTAGAATAGCCAAAATCCCAACACTGATATGGAACAACAGGAACTCTCATTCATTGCTAGTGGGAATGCAAGAAGGTATAGACACTTTGGAAAAACAGGTTGGCACTTTCCTAGAAAACTAAACAAACTGTAACTTTCAGTAACTTTTCTTGGTATCTACGCAGAGGAGGTAAACACTATGTCAAGATAAAAATCTGCATGCAGATGTTTATAATAGCTCTATTCATAATTGTTAAAAACCTGGAAGCAACAGAGATGTCCTCAGTAGGTGAATGGACTAACTGTGGTATATCTAGACAATGCAATATTGTTCAATGCTAAAAAGAAATGAGCTTTCAAGCCATGAAAACACATGGAGGATACTTAAGTGCGTATTACTAAGTGAAAGAAGCCAGTCTGAAAAGGTTATATCCTGTATGACTCCAACTATATGACATTCAGGAAAAGGCAAAATTAATTAAATTCTAATATATCCATGGAATACAATAGCAGATTTAAAAACTAATACATTAGACCTGCATGAATGCATATGGAAAGATATTGGATATATATTATGTGTGCATCATGAAGAAGATCCAGAACATATTATGGCATAATCCCACTATGAAGTAACATTAGTTATTATCCACATTTTGTAGGTGAGGAAATGAAATCGAGAGGTAACATTAAAAACTAGGAAGCACTTGACAGGATGAGCATTGGGTGTTGTACTATATGTTGGCAAATCGAACTCCAATTAAAAAAAAATATACAAAAAAATAAAAAGTAAAAAGAGAGGGACACCTAGGTGACTCAGTGGTTGAGCGTGTGTGTGATCCCGGATCTGGGGATCGAGTCCCACATCAGGCTCCCCAAAGGAAGCCTGCTTCTCCCTCTGCCTGTGTCGCTGCCTGTCTTTGTGTCTCTCATGAATAAATAAATAAAATATTTTTAAAAAATTAAAAAATAAAAACTAGGAAGTTACAGTACCGAGATTAGAATACAAACAGTCGGGTCAGCCCGGGTGGCCCAGTGGTTTAGTGCCTGCCTTCGGCCCAGAGCATGATCCTGGAGACCCAGGATCGAGTCCCATGTCGTGCTCTCTGCATGGAGCCTGCTTCTCCCTCTGCCTGTGTCTCTGCCTCTCTCTCTCTCTGTGTCTCTCATGAATGGATAAATAAAATCTTAAAAAAAAAAAAAAAGAATACAGTCTGGCTCTAGAATCCAGATGTTTGTTCATTGCACTTTACTATCTCTGATCCCTTGTGTAATTTTACAGATACATTGTCTGCCCTGTTACACCTCCATTGTGACTAGGCAGGTAAGTCTATAATTAGCCACGTTCTCCAATACCAGCATTTTCAATAATACTGTGACATTTTATCTCCTTATATGTTACTTCTTGTTTATCTTTTAATTTACATATATAAAAAAATTTAATATATTATATTCATATGTTAGTCATATAAATAATTTAATTTATAATGAATATATATAAATAAATATATCTAAAAGGAAAGAGTGACATGAGATTCTAATTTTTATATATCAATGTAAACAAGCATATAAGCATAGGTAAGATTGTTCAAGTACATCATTCCAAATTTGGTCAGTTACATATTTTTTTATTAGAGACCTTATAAGATTCTGCCTTTCTTAAGGGCAGTGAGTGTATCTCAAGTGTTTATGTGTCTAACACAGAACTTTACATAGACGATTATATTGCTTCTTTTTACACTTAAGATAAAATAACCACCCTTCTTTTTTTTTTTAAGATTTTATTTATATTTCATGAGAGACACAGAGAGAGGCAGAGGGAGAAGCAGGCTCCATGCAGGGAGCCCTATGTGGGACTCGATCCTGGGCCTCCAGGATCACGCCCTGGGTGGAAGGTGGCGCTAAACTGCTGAGCCACCCGGGCTGCCCACCACCTTTCTTCTTTTACCTCATCTTAAACTATCTCCCCTTTGCCCACTGTACTTTAATCACATTGACCTTCTCTCTGTTCCATGACTTCACCAGATGTGTTCCTATCTTGAGTTTTTGTTCTTGTCATTCTCTCTGCCTGAAATGCTTGCTCTTCATAAGTCTACTTTCTTCTTATCAATCAGATCTCAGCTTAACTGTGATCACTTTAGAAGGTCTTCCCTGCCTTCCGATCTAAAATAGGTCCCCAGACCTTCTCCATCACATTGCCATATTTTAATTATCTGCATGGCACTAGTTACTATCTATTTTTCTGTTTATTTTTTTCTTTGATTATCTTCTATATTCCTTCACTAAAGTGCAAACTCGGTGAGAGCAGCTACTTTGTTTGCCTCACCCAGTTCCCAGAAGTACTTGACACATGTAGAGAGCAAACAATAGTTATTGAATAAATGAGTAACTACTTGTTCACTATTTACTTAACAAATATAATAGTTATTTCAATACCTTGTGAAGATTACAAAGAGCATTAAAATAACATCTTAGAAAGCCATAATTCAGTGTAGCATTCATAATCCTGCTCTTTAAAACATTCCATTTAGTTCATAAAAACACATAGCAAACCAGGAATAGAAGGAAATTACCTCAAAATAAAGACAATTTATGAAAAATCCACAGCTAATATCATACTCAATTGTGAAAGACAAAACTTTCCTCTAAGAGTGTAAGGATGCCCATTTTCACCACTTCTTTTCAACACAGTAGTGTAAGTTCTAGACAGACTAATTAAGCAAGGAAAAGAAACAAATGCATTCAAAACAAAAAGAAGTAAAATTATGATTGTTTGAAGAGGATATGATCTTATTTGTAGAAAATTCTAAAAATTACACACACACACACACAACCTGTTAGAACTACAAATAAATTCAGTGAAGTTGTGCAATACAAAATCAATACACAAAAATCAGTTGTATGTGTGCATATCAATCCAAAAAAGGAAATAAGAAATTGATTCCATTTATGATAGCATTAAAAAGGATGAAGTACTTAGGCATAAACTTCATTAAGTAAATGAAAGACTTATGCACTAAGAACTGTAAAATATTGCTGAAAGAAATTAAGAAAGATATAAATAAATTTAAAAACATCCCATGCTCATGGATTGGAAGACTTAATATTGTCAAGATGTCAACCCAAAGCAATCCTATAGATTCAATGCAATCTCTATCAAAATCCCAATGGCCTCTTTTTGTAGAAATAGAAAAATTTATTGTAAAATCATGTTGAGTTTCAAGCCAAAACAGCCTTGAAAAAGAAGAACAAAGTTGGAGGACTCAAAGTTCCTGATTCAAAGCTGTAGTAATCAAAACAATGAGATACTGGCATAAAGACAGACATTCAGACCTATGGAACAGATTAGAGAGCCCAGAAGTCCTAACATACATGGTCAGATGATTTTTGACAAGGGTGCCAAGACTATTCAATGGGGAAGGGGCACTGTCTTCAACAAATAGTATTTAGAAAACTGGATATCCTCGTGCAAAAGATGAAGTTGGATCCTTACTTTACACTACATGAGAAAAAAACTCAAGGGGCGCCTGGTGGCTCATTTGGTTAAGTGTCTGGACACTTGATTTTGGCTCAGGTCATGATCTCAGAGTCCTGGGATCAAGCCCTGCATTAGGCTCTGTGCTCAGTGTGTAGCCTGCTTGTCACTCTCCCTCCCCCTCTGCTCCTCCCCTAGCTTGCACTCTCTCTCTCAAATAAATAAATAAAATATTAGGAAAAAAAAAAAGCTTAAAAAAAACCACCCCAAAATGGATCAAAGATCCATAAATAATAAAACCCAAAATTATAAAACTCTTAGAAGAAAATAGAGGGGGAAAGCTTCATGACATTGTATTTGGCAAGTACTATCTAGACAAAAACCAAACAAACAGAAACAAAAACCACAGTCAACAAGATTTTATTTTTATTTTTATTTATTTATGATAGTCACACACACAGAGAGAGAGGCAGAGACATAGGCAGAGGGAGAAGCAGGCTCCATGCACCGGGAGCCTGACGTGGGATTTGATGCCGGGTCTCCAGGATCGCGCCCTGGGCCAAAGGCAGGCGCCAAACCGCTGCACCACCCAGGGATCCCCACAGTCAACAAGATTAAAAAATATATATCAATGTTAAAAACTTCTGTGCATCAAAGGACACAATCAGTAGAATGAAAGGCAACCTATGGAATGAAAGAAAATATTTGCAAATTGTATATCTAATAAGAGAGTAATATTCAGAATATATAAAGAACTTACACAACTCCACAATAATAAAAACAAACCAATTAAAAAATGAGCAAAGAATTCAAATAGACATTTCTCCAATGAAGTTATATAAATGGCCAACAAACATGAAAAAGTGTTCAACAGCATAGTCATTAGGAAATTGTAAATCAAAACTGCAGTGAGATACCACCTTATGTTCATGAGGATGTCTACTATTAAAAAGGGGAAAAATAAAACAAGTACTTAGCATCACTAAAAGCATATTGACCAGATATGTGCTCCTTGATGTGATGCACTGTGAGGTACAAAGGACCACCTGTACAATATTTATGTAAAAAATAAACAAACAAAAACAAAAAAGAGAAAATGAAGCAAAATCTAATCATATTTAGATCTTACTTTCAGTTAACAGAAATACTGGGGAGAGAAGAACCATTGAAATGACGCCACAAAAAAGCATCAGAAAAGCCCAGAATATGAGATACACTATAGGACTACTGACCTGGTTTTTATAAGAAAGATTTTGGAAAGAAAACTTGAAGAGGAAAAAGGATTTAAGGGACATATGTATCAACTGCAGAATGGAACTTATTTGGATCCTGAGCTGAACAAACCAAGTGTAAAAAAAATATTTATGAGATAATTGGGGTAACTTTGAACATGAAGTGAGGATTATGTTAAGGAATCAATATCTCTTTTGATGGCATAATACTGGTGTTGTAATTATGTAAGAAAATATTCTTATTTTTAGAGAAATATTTGAGACATGACATGAAAAAATGGTGAAATACTAGGATATCTCAGGGATTTGTTTTAGAATAAAGAAAAAAAAGAAAAAGATGAAGTAAGCATTAGAAAAGATTAGTAATTACTGAACCAAGGTGGTACACATAGTATTATTTACAATATTAGACTATATTATAGTATGTTTATAAACTTAGAGTTAAAAGTGTACTGTATTACAAATATTTAAATCCAAATTTAAATGGCTATATTTAAATCCAAATGTATCATTATATTATTTCAACAAATGAAATTCCCTTTTTTCCCCTGCATTTTCTTCTAATCTTATTCTAACTTTATACTTGAAGATTTGTCCACTGCACTTAATCTTCCCTGTTGTTTTTCTTTAAATTGATAGAAACACCAAAAAGTTTTAATTTTAATTTAACCATAATCAGTGTAAATAAATATTAATGAAAATAAGGAAGACAGCTTTTTATACTTTAAATTTAGTTGTTAAGATTAAGTTGTTAACATTAATAAAAATATAAATTGATCACTTCATCTCTGCTCCCCTCAAAAAATGTAAACCTTTAATATCAGAAAAAAAATTGGAAGTTATTACTTAAAATAATTACCTACTTCAAAACAAATCTCCCTTTTCAAGAGAGTAAATTCTGATGTTCCTGGGGAGAAAAAACTTATTCTCCCAAATATCCTGGCTTTTAGTATGAAGCAAATCAATGTAGCACCAATTGTATTCTTATGGACACTAAATAATATTTGGCGATTACAATTATATCCTTATAAAATACACTTTTTGAAAAAAAAGAATATATTGTGTGGTGTATAGACTATGAGATAGGTTCACAATTTACTGAAAAATTATCTTTTTAAAAATGTTGAAGTCTTTCAGTTAAGGAATGAATAAGTCCCGGCGATAAAAGATACAGCATAGGGAACATAGTGGTATTGTGATAGTGTTGTGTGGTGACAGATGGTAGCTACACTGGTGCTGATCATGGTGGAACTTGTTGAATCACTATGTTGTCAACCTGAAACTAATGTAACGTTTCATGCCAACTATACATCGATTTAATAAAAATGTTGAATTTTCTTCTGAATCAACTAGACAGATGTAAATGTTTTTATAAGAGTTAGATCTAGGCCATACTGAGGACAATTTAATTTACAGGTAATCTGTGTAGATAATAATAGATGCTGTAGAAATTGGTATCAATTGATATCAAAATCATATTAATGTATTGGAAAGTGAAGGGAAAATGATAATAAAAATGAAAGATAAGTGACAACATCAGCAAAGATAAGTTATATAAACTCATAGACAAAGACCATTTGTCTACAGATTTGATAGAGAGGAGTGCATGGTGACAGCGCAGAGCCATTGACAAATGTCCATCTGAAAATGGCATGCCTAGACACTCCATTAACACAGAAATCACAGCCATAGTTTTCTAAAATGAAGAAGATTTCTAAGTTTTGAAACTGCATAGAGAAGTTATTTACTTGAATGTAGCCTCCTAGAAATTCCATTCATGTATTTCAAAATAATTTTCAAAAATAAGCCTACATTGTATCTTTGGCACCATCTCAAATTTCTTTCTTCTATTTCTTCTATTTCCATTTCCCGCTATCCACACTCCCAAGTGATACTAACCTAGAGAAGGAGAGGTAAAATAGAAATTTCTGGTCTCTGCAAAGTTATGGGGATAATATACCAATTTGAGAATTAACCCCAGCAGGCTGTTTCCGGGGTTGAAAAGTCTTTCCCTGGCCATTGATGTATAAAAGCTTACATTCTGAAGTCCCACAAACCTGGATTCATTTTAATTTGTAACATCTCTCTGAGACAGCTCTTTCATCTGTTACATGGAGGTAGTAACGACCTCCTTCTCAGGATTCTCATCGACAATGAATTAAATGGGATACTATATGTAACGTAAACATTAAATGAAATACTCCATGTCATGAAAGTGGTAATACTGGTACATTTTAAGACTCCCTTCCTTTAAAACATCTTGAAATACCACAAACATGAGCCTCTTTCTTCCAGCCTCACTGGCCTGGTTGGGCAGAGGCAACTAACCTGGGCATTTCTCAGTAGCCCAAACACTCAAGAGGACTTTGTCTTGTTCTGTAATCATGTAACTGGGCTGGTTGAGTCCTTCTAAGAATGCTACCTAGAGCGCTGAACACTTCAAAGCCATGGGACTCCATTAACTTAAAAGTTCAGAGAGGAGCCATGCGGAAGCTTAAAGGACAGGAGACTAAAGAACTCACTGAAAAACAGAGCAAATAGGATTATTGAACCAGAAGGAGTAAAGGCTGGCTACTGATTTTAACTGTCAAGTGCCACTGGGGTATTATGTAAAGTAGAGCCACTCAACCATTGTGGTACTGTGTAAAGTGATAAATATGTCAAGGTGCACCTGGGGACCCATACTCTACAGGCCAAAATTGGCACAGGAGGAGCAGATCTTTCACAAGACTAAACCTGAATATAATCAAGAAGCAAAAATTAGGAAAGAGGTGAGAAAAAGAGTAGAATCTACTAAATTGGGGTCTAGTGATAGTTTTGCTATTTAGAGTCAGCCTCAGTTGTGTGTAAAATTGGACTCCAGAGGTATCAGAGTCACTGATTGGTGTTTGCAGTTTAACATTCACAGTTTTCTTTGTTTTTTAGCAACTAGAGTAGGAACTAGATAATTGACACCTTTGCTGAGGTGTGATTAGGCTTACTTCGGGCAAGTGTTGAGGTTCCAGTCAGCAGTCACAGCTCAAGACAAGCCTGAATGTTCTCTCTTTTGTCATTGAAAACAGTAACTTGAATAAAAGGCCCCCCCCCAAAAAAAAATTTTTTTTCACCAAAAGTGGAAGTTTACAGTACATTAAACATCCTGACGTAAAATTGTTGGTGTGTGTGTATGACAGGGGGAGGTAGTTCTGTAGGAAGCAAGTAAAAGCGAACACTCTAGCCAGTTAAAATTGCTCAAGTAAGACCTAAAGCTTTAGGGATAGTTGAATGGCTGGTGAGTTTATGTGTCTATACATGGAAAACACCTGACACATGATGAAAATTAAATGCTTCAATACTCCTAGAATAACCAGACCATCTCAGACATGCACCTCATGAATATCAAGTCCGGCCGCAGTGATGTCAAGGGTGAAGTCTGGTTCTTCTGCGTCACGGTGAGGAAACATGCTATAAACCTAGCCTTTGGATTCTCGTGAAAGAAAGCAAAGAATTGTTGAGTAGTGTTAAAAACAAGGCTAACAATCCAAAGAAGTCCGTCAGAATGAGACAAATGCCGTATTTACTCCTATGTGGAATTTAAGAAACAAAACACATGAACATAGAGGAGGGGAAAGAAAAATAAAATAAGATAAAAACAGAGAGGGAGGCGAACCGTAAGAGACTTAACTATAGGAAAAAAATGGAGGGTTTCTAGAGAGGCTGGGGATGGGCTAAATGGGTGATGGACATTAAGGAAGACACTTGTGATGAGCACTGGCTATTAATTTTTTTTAAGATTTTAAAAATGTATTTATTCATGAGAGACACACAGAGAGAGGCAGAGACACAGGCAGAAAGAGAAGCAGGCTACCTGTGGGGAGCCCGATGCGGGACTCGATCCCAGGACCCTGGGACCAAGACCTGAGCCAAAGGCTGACGCTTCATCACTGAGCCACCCAGACGTTCCAGCACTGGGTGTTATATGTAAATGATGAATCACTAAATTCTACTTCTGAAACTAATACTCTATGTTAACTAATTTAAATGAAATCTTGAAAGAAAAATAAATGAACACAACAACAACAAAACCAAAAAACCCCACGAAGCAACAAGCCCAAAATGATGTCACTTATGCTAAGCCTCACATTGCCAAAGGAAGATTTGACTTAATTACAGTTCTGATTCTCCCAGAAATGGAGTCTTAAGCCAGTTAATCAGGAATCACCAAATTAGCACCAGGTAGATAATGTGCCCCAGAGAACCCTGCCGTCCTTGTAAGAAAGGTGACCTTGCCATAACCAGTCTGCTTTTATTGTCTAGCGTAACTTTGCCATTCCCACTCCCTTCTGCCTAAAAAGTCTTTCGTTTTGTACAGCTCATTCGAGCTCCTTTCTATCTCCTAGATTGAATGCTGCCTGATTCATGAAATGTCTAAAAAAGCCACTAAGATCTTTAAATTTACTCATTTGAATTTTGTTTAATAGTCACTGACACCACTTGAAGTTATCAAATAAACACCTCTGGAGATCTTTATAAACAGACTATATTATTATTTACCATTAATATATTAATTCACATTTCAAGCCTGAGGCACATGTTACATGATTCCTTATCCCTCCCTAGACTTTTTGATTTGCAGAACGATGGATGCTCTTTCCCTTGGGCTATTCAAGAGAAATATTTTGGCTAGCAATAGGCTGCCAAAGCAGAAAGTACCTTTTTTCAGATGTTACAAGAAATACTTAATGATAATTTTCGTAAAAAATTACGTATGTTTGAACCCACAGCATTACCAACAGGATGACTAATCTGAGACAGGCCTGTAATGTAAATTAGAACCGCTATCTCAAGCGTGTTAAGTCTTGCAGCTGGTAAATCAGGATGTTATGCAAAAATAGGTGGGAAGGAAATTGCTTTTGTTGCTATTCCATTTTGATTAGATTCTGATGTGACCAGAGTCTGGTTAAATACTTGCACTGATATTTTGAAATTTTGAACTTTCTGTAACGTTTTGAAAAAATTCCTCCCTCCCCTCATAATCATAACTTCATTTGTAAAATAAGAAAGCATTATCCCTGCTTATAGGTAGATTTAGGGCTTGCTTTTGAGCTGGCTGCATTGCCAGGATAGAATTAAAAGAGTCTTCAACTCCAGATTTCATTGTAAAATATTTTATTGTGGGTAATATTTTCCTAGTAAATAGTGATAAACATTTTCAAATTATTTCAACTTATTAATCCATAGCACTTTTAGTTATTTATAAAATTATTAACAATATTTTATGGGTATTATTGTGTGTTCAGTTGGAAAGTACAATCTTTATATCCTCTAGTTTTCATCTCCTTAAGGGACTTCTGATAGTGTTTTCTTCCATAAACTAAAAAATATGTACTAATAATTCCTCTTTTTCACAACTTACAAAACTTGGAATATTTGAAAGCCAACTATGAGAAGCAGAGAAATTGTCCTTAAAATGAGGCTAGAGGCTGGACATGAATGCGGGGGTGACTCAAAAGGGAGACTGAAAGTAACAGGCAAAACCCAAAAGCACAAAAGATCTACAGGATGGCTCAAAAGGAAACAACCGGAAGGTGAAAGGCAAAGCCCATGATGAAGGAAAAAGTGATAAGCTTTTAAAGAGCTGCTTAAGAGTGCTTGGGTGGGGATCCCTGGGTGGCGCAGCGGTTTGGCGCCGCCTGCCTTTGGCCCAGGGCGCGATCCTGAAGACCCGGGATCGAATCCCACGTCGGGCTCCCAGTGCATGGAGCCTGCTTCTCCCTCTGCCTATGTCTCTGCCTCTCTCTCTTTCTCTGTGTGACTATCATAAATAAATAAATAAATAAATAAATAAATAAAGAGTGCTTGGGTGGCTAAGCATCAGATGCTTGAGTTCAGCTCAGTTGTGATCTCAGGGCCCTGGGATCAAGCACCACCCTGGGCATCCCCTCTGGATGCTGGAGGTGGAGCCTGCTTAAGATTCTCTCCCTCTCCCTCTGCCCTTTCCCATCCCTCCCCAACCTCCAGCTCTTCTGCTTTCTCTCCAAAAAATAAAAAAATAAAGAGCTGCTTAGCCTTGAGGTATGTGGTTATGACTCTAGAATTATCCTATAGCATCAACATTATGGAGGGACTGAAAGAGAGGGCTGGGCTAAATTCACCTTAGAAGTAGGTATCACACATGTGCCCCTCCCCACCCAGGGACCTCTCTTTTTCCTACTCCTGAAGCCAAATGGATGATATTATCAATGGAGTCATTACACAGTTATCACATATGTTACTTTAGCGGTGTTTTCCCAATGTAATTTAGCTGGGCATTACAGGGTGAAGCTACAGCTTCTGAGCTGTAATTGCAATCCTGATCAATCCTGCACCTGCTTTTGGGCAACTTATTGATGTCCACACTGCTTACTTTTAGTGATGGTCTAGGGTTATGCTCACACTGAACAAACAAAAAGGCAGAATCTAAAATATTGATGATTCTTTTTCTACAAGGTAACACTAGAATCAACTGCAAGTGTTGAAGGGTTTGTTCTCAGGCCCGGGAGAGGACTATCTCTCCTGAATCAGAATGACCTTTTGGATCTCAGCTTTTAATTTCTTCTTTGCATTTGTTAAAATATATGAATGCATAAAAATAAATTTAGTCCAAAAGAATTGATTGATTCTACTTGAAACAAAATCTACGTTTTGCCAGTCACTCATGTCATCATGAAGGAAGAGCCTTTAATATCTTGGTAGGACTTCTCAGGGTATATAAACTTGCTTAGTAATTAGCCAAATTTCCTAATAATATCACAGCTTCTGTGAAGTAGATTAAAAAATGTAGAGGTGTGGGGCACCTGAGTGGCTCAGTGATTGAGTGTCTTCCTTCGGCTCAGGGCATGATCCCAGGGTCCCGAGATCAAGTCCCATATCCAGCTCCCTGAAGGGAGCCCGCTTCTCCTCCTGCCTGTGTCTCTGCCTCTCTCATGAATAAATAAATCAAATATTTTTTTAAAATGTAGAGGTTCTCATAGTGTAACCTATGGTAAGTTCCAAATCATTACATCATATTCCTCCTGAAATAATGGGGAAGAATGGTATAATTTATCTTCTTAAAAACATAGAAACAAATATAAATTGCTTTCATTTCCAAAAATCACTTTTTAAAAATAGTGAGAGGACATTAACTGCATGATATTTAAGTGCTTTTCATTTAGTTAATCATTTAAAATTTCAAGCATATTTGAAGTAGAGCAAAGAGGATAGTGAGCCTTCATATTTATCATCAGAGTTAACAGTTACAAGCTTTTGCTACAACTGTTTCACCCATTCCTGTTTTTCCCTTTTTGGAAGTATTTGGAAGCAAGACTCAGCCATTGAGAAATCATTTCACAATTATGCTCTTCAGTACAAATTTTTGAAAATATGGGTATTTTCCAGGGTACCTGGGTGGCTCAGTAGTTTAAGTGTCTGCCTTCAGCTCAGGTCATGATCTCCAAGTCTTGGATTGAGCCCCCATCAGGCTCCCTGTTCAGGGAGTCTGCTTTCCCTCTCCCTCTGTCCCTCTGCCCATGCTTTATCTCACTCTCTTTGTCTCAATTAAATAAAATCTTAAAAAATAAAAGAAAATATAGGCATTTTCTTAAACAGTCATGATGCCATTATCACACTCAATAAAAATAACTTTTTTCCTTAATATCATCTCAGATCCAAGCCATGAGTAAATTTCCCTGGTTTTCTAAAAAAACCACATACTTTTACAGTTGGTTTATTTCAATTAGACCCCCCAAATACCTTATATTACCTGTGGTTACTATTTTCTGTAGATATTATACAATTCATAGCAGTAAATTCTCTTCCTTTCCCCCCCTTAAACTAGCAGCTTGCTGAAAAAGCTGAGTCAGTTTATGCCTTAGAAATATTCCTTTTTTTATGTAATATGGCTTAAAGTCTAAATGGTGATATTGTATCACATAAACCACGTGGTACCTTACTAAATATATGAGAGGAAAACCAAGAAATAGACTATATAGAACAAACTGATGGTGACCAGAGGGAAAGGGTGGGGGTGTCTAGGTGAAATAAGTGATGGGGATTAAGGAGTGCCTTTGTCATGATGAGAACTGGGTGATGAAGGGAAGTGTTGAATCACTAAATTGTGCACCTGAAACTAATATGCTGTAAGTTAAAGAACTGGAGCTTAAATACAAATTTTAAAAAAATAAATAATTGAAGCACTATAGGATTTTATTGCCTGACATGAAATTACCCCTTACGGTATTTCTTTCACTCCAGTTTATAAATTTGTCAAATTTATTTCTACTTTCTCTTTATAGGAAGATTTTTCCCTTTAAGAAAGCTATACAGATTCAGAGCTAAGGAATAAATAATATTTTTTATTAGCCTTAGGTTTCAGAAAATATTCATATTTTGGTGGACTGGCAGATTTTTTTTTTAAAGATTTTATTTATTTATTCATGAGAAACACAGAGAGACACAGGTAGAGAGAGAAGCAGGCTCCATGCAGGGAGCCCGATGTGGGACTCAATCCCAGGACTCCAGGATCATGCCCTGGGCCGAAGGCGGCACTAAGCCACTGAGCCACCCAGGGATCCCCTGGACTGGCAGATTAAATGGTGGGCGAATTAGCCCCCAAATCATCATTCTTACTTTTATTATTATTGTTATTCTTTTTTTCTCTTAAGGCTTTATTTACTTATTTGACACAGAGAGAGAGTGAGAGCTAGTGAGCACAAGCAGGAGCGCCAGAGGGAGAGGGAGAAGCGGACTCCCCACTGAGCAGGGAGCCAGACATGGGGCTTAATCCCAGGACCTTAATCAGTCATGACCTGAGCCAAAGGCAGATGCTTAGCTGAAGGAGCCACCCAGAAGCCCCCTATTATTGTTATTCTTAACAAGGATTCTCCCTACTTTAACCCAGAGAGTATGTTAGGAAGTTGCTAAGCACTTTTCATATACTTTCTTACTGTGTTTTCAGGGGAGACATGGTTAACCCTGCTTTATAGAAGATTTTCAGCCCAGATTTGTGTGGCCAAAGACTGATACTGTGAAGTATGTTCAAGCCACCTACCCGCATGCTGCTTTATTATCCTTCCTTTGCCCCTTACATGCTGTTTCATTAGTTCCTTCCCCTGTTCCACTTGTTTCAGAATCTAGAACTGTTCTTTATTCCAGCTCTACCCTACTTTTCTGCAGTCTGATAATGACATGGAAACCCTTAGAAGATGCCTACTCAGCCAGTGGAAAGGGAACAATGTTAAAATATTTTCATTGTTCAAGACTAGGTGGGTTGCTGTATTGGTTTCTCTCCTCACTGAAATGGCTGGTTTGGGCTTTTTATTTGACTTTCACATCTTTTTTATCCACCTATTTATTTCTGTTTAAGACTTCATATGAAAAAAAAAAAAAAGACTTCATATGGAAGTGTTTTTAGGTGTCTTATTTAGCAGAGATGCTATCTTTCAGATGCTCTTCAATATTGTAGCTTTTCATGTCAGAGCTGAAAGGTAAGATAATGTTTACATTAGAATTTCTTATCTGATATAAATAATCTATGGAATAATGCTTTAAATATTACAGGCATTATTAGGTTAAATAATACTTAATATTTGTTATTGGGTATCCTTTGATATAAACTTAAATTTGATATAAAGCTGGAGTCTGAGAGCTTACTTTTACTCTGATATTTTAGGCATGCCTCAACAATAGTTGTTTTCATCAGGCTACTTTGTAATTTTGAGGATATTACTCAGGCCTAGAGTCATGAGACAAATCTTAGAGATGTTTGTCATCTTCCTTTTCGATGGGTTAGGGTTGTTTGTTTGCTTGTTTTTGGCACTTTCATCAGAGCTGTGTCAGGTTCAGTTAAATGTCACGAGCAAGAAGACGTTGTCCCATTCATGTTAGCACCACGATTCAAACACTTAGATACTGACTGAGCCTTTGAATGTAGCCTACCAGTTGCTAACAATTGTCACCATGATTCAGCTGTACTCCCTGAAAGTCCTATTATTGTACATTATATGAATTGTCCTGTTGGGTAGCATTACAGGGCAGCACCAGCTCCTCTCCGCCCTTTCAGGACGGCTCTTCATCCCACTCCTAAACTCAAATGGATGATAACATCAATGGAGTAATTGCACAGTTACTAATATGTTCTGTTACCTGTGTTTTCTCAGTTTAGTTTAATAGGGCATTACAGGGAGAAGCTACAGCTTCTGAGCCACAATTGAAATCCTGATCATAATGAGCTCGCTTTTGGACAGCATAATGATTTCCATACTGCTTATTTTTAGTGATGTTCTAGGGTTATGCTTATACTGACAAACAGCAGGCTGAGAATTCAAGATGGAAAGCCTTTGGCATGACTCAGGGCTTGGCCCAGGCTAGTCACTTACCCCTCTCAAAACATCACTAGAAAAACTGGATCTGTGGAATGTATCTCCCAAGGAGAGATTCAGGGAGAAAAATTAACTCATGTGGGATTCAGCTATGAATATGAGGTGTCTACTTTTTGCTTTTTAAAGTAGGCTCTGGGCCCAACAGATTTCTTTTTCCATTTATAATACCTGACAAATATGCAAAGATGTCTGTGCCCTGCTGCTTATTTGTAAAAGATGGGGACTTGGGGATCAGACTAACTGGGTTTGAATTTGATTCTAGCTGTGTAATCATAGACATATTTTTTACCCTCTCTGTGTTCACTTATCATGTCTGTAAAATGGGAATAACAAGATCTGCCTCAATTCTTATGGTAAGGATTACATGTTTTAAAATGCATGTTAGCACCATGTTTGGCACGTAGTGTCCTAGAAGTTGTAGCTTCTGGTAATATTATTAAAATTATATACCAGTACTTTTTAAAGTTGACACAAGAGTAAAAAAATGTGGGGTATTACAGTGGAATTTTGCTTCTCAGCTTACTAAATTTTGCTTTTCACAACTATGATGTGTAGCTTTAAGGAGTTCTATTTAACATGCCTCCAAGAGTGAGATTAACCTATTATGTCCTTCCTATTCGCTAGCATGCCACAATCTTATTTCAAGTATCCTCATTTGATTAAATTGCTGCTCTTTTAAATATGGAAAGAAACAGACATCAAGGTAGCCCTGGTGGCTTAGCGGTTTAGCGCTGCCTTCAGCCTGGAATGTGATCCTGGAGACCCGAAATCGAGTCCCACATCAGGCTCCCTGCATGGAGCCTGCTTCTCCCTCTGCCTGTGTCTCTGCCTCTCTCTCTCTCTCTCTCTGCCTCGAATGAATGAATGAATGAATGAATAAATAAATAAATAAATAAATAAATAAATAAATAAATGCAGACTTCACACATCAGGAAGCCCTTACTCCAGGAAAAGGAGTATGTTATTTGTTCATCAATTACCAAGATATTTATGATTTCCACTCTAAGAATGTAAGCTCCAGCAACCAATACCCAGAGCACAGCCTAGCACATGGTAGGTACCCAATAAATATCTGTTGAAAAATGCCTTTTTTTAAAAAAATAAATGCTTCTTAATGGAGAAGTAAGTAACATCACCTTATCTTCCTTTCAATCATATTTAAGTCTGACTTCTAAAAATGTACCATTAAAATAATTGACCTTTTCTGTTGTTCTACTAAAAAAAGAATATCACTAAGTTTAAGGAGGACATTCTCTGAATCCTGTTGTTGTACTAAAAAATTGACCTTTTCTGTTGTTCTACTGTATCATGCTGGAGGTGGGGTGGGGGCAAGGATTCAACCACATTCTGTATTTAAATACATTAAACAGGGGTGCCTGGGTGGCTCAGTCGGTTAAGTGTCTGTCTCTGGCTCAGGTCAGGATCCCAGGGTCCTGGGGACCCGATAGAGCCCCCAATCGAGATCCCTGCTCCACTGGGAGCCTGCTTCTCCCTCTCCCTCTGCCTGCTGCTCCTCCACTTGTGCTCGTTCTGTGTGTCAAATAAATAAATAAAATCTTTTTTAAAAAATGCTTTAAACGGAAAAGAGCAGCCCGGGGCTACTGGCCTGAGCTTCAGCTGTGGGTGTGTCTCCCCAGTGCCTGGAGCTTATTTGAGACTCCTCTCGGTACCACCTTCTGGGAGTGCTGAGCTGTGAGCTCTGAGTGGGGAGTGTCCAGCCACTGAGTCACTGTTATACTGCTATGAATCACATTCTATTGGCACCAGACTCATTCATCAGATCCTGCTGCCCTATCACGACTCAGTACCGCTCAATCGGTCAGTGGTCTTCTAGCTTTGCTGGGCTGTGCAGGTAAGGAGGAGCAGGGTTGTGGGATGGAGGAAGCTGCTCCTGGAGCAGCCACCCTGAGCCCAGATAACCCCCTACCCTTACTGACTGCTTCCTTGGGCAATCCTGCAGAACTCTCTGGCTCTCCTGCCTTTTCTGCCTTTGCATTTCATTCGTTGGCCTCTCATCTTTCACAGGGAGTCAAAAGACTCCCAGCAGTGCCTCTCCTCAGACTTCACTGGCCTTTTCTTGGGTAAAAAAAGAAAGCTGATGTTTGGGTAAACAAAAAGCATTATCCATATTTCCATAATCTGACTGTGGAACTCTAGCCTAATCTTTGGCTCAGAACCTCCTCATCTGTGAAATGAGCCAGGGTTTTTGGGTCTGAGACCCAGAGCCAAAAGAGAATCTGATTCAGCTGGTCAGGGTGGGAATCTACATTCTTAAAAACTCACAGAGTCATTTGGATGGGCACCAGCTTTGCCCATCATCAGACTAGACAATTTCCAAAGGCCTTGTAACTCTAAAATTCTACGCATCATGATCTATTTTTTTTCCCAACCACGTTGCTTTGAGCTGAAATAGGAATTTATTAATTATATAAGTTTAGATGGACTACAAAAAGTTACAAAGATTCTTATAACTTTATTTCAGGAAATATGAAATGTATATATCTTTTATTTTTTAACCAGGTTTACCTCGGCCACTGCAGAACTGTTTACATTTAAATTCCCACTTGTAAGGGTGAAATTCTATCCTGACAAATTCCAAACTGAAGTCCCCAGTCAGAGCCTAGTTCTCCATGGCCTCTCCTGACCCAGTACAGCTAGGGTCCCCAAAGAGAACGAGTCACTGGGTTAGCAGTACTCAAAGTACTCTCTTGTCAGCCACGGCCACAACCAGAAGGCAGGAGCAGCACTTCCTGCCTTGTGTGTGAGCTACCAGCTGCCTCAGGAAATACAGTTTGTCAAATTATATTTTCTGGCAGAGCCTTCTGTTGAAATAGTCACATTATCTATGACATCAGTGGCAAGGCCAAAGGTGAGAAAGTACACTTGCATTTATTCCCTCAAATATTCAGAGAAAGGCAGGGAGGCCAGATGTTTCCTTTCTAAGTGGCAAAGAGCCTGGGAACAAAAGGTAGGAGAAACATTTTGAAAGATCCACTTGGATTTCTTTCTTAGTACCTAAGAATATCACTAAGTTTAAGGAGGGCATTCTCTGAATCCTAGAACAGGGCCTGATACATAATAGATAATAAATATGAAACAGATATGTGGATCAGAGAGCTCTGATAATCTAAAGATCTTTATCTGCTGAGAGTGAGCCCAGGAAAATCTCATTAAATTATAAGCTGAGAGAGGCAGATGTTGCATCTTACTCATTTTTTGAGGCTTGGCGAAATTATCAGTAAATCTTTATTGAAAAGGAATTTGCCAAGAGCTCTTCCAGTTAGGGGCAAAATGTGAGGCAGCAGAGTGGCAAGCACAAAGGTTAAAAGAGTCTCTTCCTGTATATTACAAATCCAGCATTTCCTAAACAATCATTTACTGATGCATTGATGACACGTGAGCAAACATAAGGAAGGACATCTTTAAGCGATAACACTTATTTCAGGAAGAGAAATGGCATTATTTAAGGCAATGGGTCTTTGGACATTAATTTAAGACAGGACTAAACATCGAACAATGTATAATAGTGAAAAATCGAATTGCCCTAAAGTCTATGAATGGTGAACTTGTTAAATAAACTGTGATGTTTTCATACAATTATGTTTGAGTTAAAATCACGTTTTGAAACCACTTGTCATGGGGAAATTCATGTATGTTAAATCGAAAAGATAGGGTAGCAGAAACTATTGATTTCATACCCATACTAATGAAGGAACACAGGGCTAGCTGAGGACAAGGCACCAGCCCAGGGCAGCACATTGACAAGTCTTTGAAACAGGCAGAGGGACCTTCCTTTACGGACTCAACTGCCTCGATGTTCAGACTTTGCTAAGGGAGAAAGGCAATCTTAGCCCTGACCACCCAGGAGCCTGTAAGTCTACTTAAACATATAAAAATTCCTTTAGAAATTTCCTTTATCTCTAAACCCCCGAAGATACGTGTTGGCAGTCATTCTCCAAGCACATGGCCCACCGATATACATCTGAAGGGTCTCATGATTCAGGTTTTATTGGATGGTAATAAGTAACCTTTTCCCAACAACAGCTAGCCCCTCAAGGTCCTGGAAACCTTGCTTCCAAAATTCCTTGGAGTACACTAACCCCAAACCCCGCCCAACTCCCAGGTATACAATCGGCCACCCCTCACAGGCCTGGGGCAGCAGCTCTTCCTGCCCACAGGTCCTGTCCCCAGGCTTTAATAAAACCACCGTTTTGCACCAAAGACGTCTTATATCTTGGTGGCCGGCTCTGGACCTCATCTATATTCCAAAACTTCATCAATACCATTTCCCTATTTCCTAACACTAGGATTTGCTTGAGCTTTCTGTTGTCCCCTGCATTGCTGTGTGCTTGGGGGGGGGGGGGGCAGCCGCCAGCGCTGCCCAAGGGAAAGAATCATCAGTGGTGCCGTGAATCCCCCTTGGCAGTGATTGGATGAGGCACAGGGAGGTATGTGGCTCATGTCGGGCCAGTGAGGAGTTTGGGGGTAGGGATGATGCTTCTGGAAAAGCTTTCCTCCATTTTGTAAAGAGACTGAGGAAGCCAAGGTCCTTCTATGACATGTTAGTGCATCTGCAAATGCTGCCAGCACCCCAGCAGCCGCGAGCAGCGAGTTCTGGGGCCGAGCTGATGTGCCAGAGAACGCGGGAAGGTAGGACGTCCGAGCTGCTGGTGCTGCTGAGGGGCTGATCTTTAGCTGTAGGTCAGTAGCCAAAAGTCGGTTCACCAAAAGCCCACCCTCTGTAATCAATTTCTCATATGGCCAATTTGCTGAATTTACTCACTTCTTTTAACTCTTTAGATACAGATGATTAATTTTCATTCTGACTTCATAATAGCACTTAAGGAATATGAAGTTTGTCCTGGCTCCAGTTCCTTGTTGCTGTGTCTTGAGACTAACTATTGATGAATTGTCCTGCCTAAGAAGTCGCCTTATTTCTGGATTTATATGAGCCAATTATTTCTTATTCTTTGAGAGAAATGAATATTGAGGCCAGATTTTTTTTTTTCTGACTTGTAGCTGGAAGCACACTAATACATGTAGGTTGAAAGAGAGAGAGAGAGACAGAGTGAGGTGGGGGAGGAATTACCTCTCACTTATTTCTGGGTTTTAAGAATGGAATACAGCTGACATGTGCATTTATTATATTCATCTCTGTACTTTCCTACATTTTCAAAAAGATTTTATTTCTCTCTCTCTCTCTCTCTTTCTCTCTCTCTCTCTCTCTCTCTCTCTCACACACACACACACACACACACACCCCAAGCAGGGGAAGTGACAGGCAGAGGGAGAGGGGAAAAACAGGCCCCTTACTGAGCAGAGAACCTGACGTGGGACTTGATCCCAGGGCCCAAGGATCACAACTGAGCTAAGGTAGTTGATTAACCGACTGAGCCATGCAGGTGCCCCTACACTTTCCACATTTTAAATTGATGAACATGTATTGCTATTTTGAATAAAGTGGAAAGTTATTCTTGAAAAATTGGGTTAGGTGCTATAAATGGTGTAAGTGCTGATCTCATAGGGTTATAGGATCACTAAGAACTGGCATCTACTTAAACTCACTAAAGTGGTGTGTGGCAGAGAAGACTTCTCAGATGAGAAACCACTGAATTAATCCCAGGAGAATGGGTGTGCTTAGGATGGGTAGGAAGAGGTGAGTCCATGGCTCCTGATTTAGTGGAGGAAAACTAGAGGAACACTTTCATCGTATTTATAGTCTCTTCTCTGCCTGACGCTTCACAAATATGTAATCACCCTTCATCATTGTAGTGGTCTTGAAAGTGTATATTATTGTCTGTTTTATAGAGGTAGAACTGAAGATGTAAAGCTCACACAGTTAACAAATATCGGAACTTGGATTTTAGTACAGATCTTTTTTTTTTTTTTTTTTTTTTTTTTTTAGTACAGATCTTACATTAAATGCCATGTGTCACACCCTCATAGATGGTTTCTGGAGTGAGAAATCACAGAATGTTAGACCTGAAGAGACCATGTGGACAAAGAATTGTCGTGATGGTAAGTGACTGAAATCAACACAAAGTAGAAGCAAAAATGGGGGATCCCTGGGTGGCGCAGCGGTTTGGTGCCTGCCTTTGGCCCAGGGCACGATCCTGGAGACCCGGGATCGAATCCCACGTCGGGCTCCCGGTGCATGGAGCCTGCTTCTCCCTCTGCCTGTGTCTCTGCCTCTCTCTCTCTCTCTCTCTGTGACTATGACTATCATAAATAAATTTTAAAAATTTAAAAAAAAATTAAAAAAAATGGAACTGATTGTCTAATGGAGTGAGGAAGGAACAAAGTGGACCAGCATCAGTCTTGGCTGGACCCAGGGGTTAAGATATCAGTCTGTTTAGGGGGTGTTAAAACATTTCTTCTGTGAAAGGAGAGTGTCCCAAGGCTGCAAAGAGGGGAACACGGGAAACATGTCTCCACGATGCCTCTGCAAGCCTCCTGGAGTCTCAAAACTTGAGCTTCAAAAGCAAGCCACTTCCCATGGTCAGAGTGGAGCTAGGGTAAAGTCAGTCCAAAAACCCACCCAAAAGTTTGTGAAAAATATCTGCATTATTTTTTGTTGTCGTTGTATATATATTGCTGTTTGCCTGTTACTGTTGTCCTTAGAAAAATCATATTACTGGGATTCCTGGATGGCTCAGCAGTTTAGTGCCTGCCTTTGGCCCAGGGTGTGGTCCTGGAGTCCTGGGATCAAGTCCCACATTGGGCTCCCTGCATGGAGCCTGCTTCTCCCTCTGCCTGTGTCTCTGCCTCTCTCTCTCTCTCTCTGTGTCTCTCATGAATAAATAAATAAAATCTTAAAAAAAAATCATATTACTTAAGAAATCTGGACACAGGTAACTCCTTTGTTCCTGCAGACAGAGGAGATCAACTCCAGCTTCCTGTCACCCAGCAGTAAAGAACACTGACCAGGGGCAGTCCCAGGTGGCTCAGCGGTTTAGCGCCTGCTTTCAGTCCAGGGCGTGGTCCTGGAGTCCCAGGATCGAGTCCCACATCGGGCTCCCTGCATGGAGCCTGCTTTTCCCTCTGCCTGTGTCTCTGCCTCTCTTTCTCTCTCTGTGTGTCTCTCATGAATAAATAAATAAAATCTTAAAAAAAAAAAAAAAAAGAAAAAGAACACTGACCATAGGGTGACCTTTCCATGTAAGGCTTCAATTAGCATCAGGCTGAAGCCTGTTTTCCAACTCAGTGCGAATATTTGTGTTTTAGGAGCTTCTGATTCTACAATCACTGCCAGAAATGAGACCACCCATTTTCTTTTTCCTCACTTAGGCCCTAGATCAGGAGTGGATAATTTTTTTCTACAAGGGGTCAAATAGAAAATATTTCTGGCTTTGCAAACCATATGGTCTCTGTAGCAACTGCTCAGAATCACTGTGGTTGAAGTGCAAAAGCATTTGTGCATGATACATAAACAAACGAGCATGTCTATGTTCCAATATAATTTTATTTTTAAAAATAGGAAGCAGACCAGATTTACTGCACAGGTCTTCATTTGCCAATCCCTATCTTCTTGGATCACCAATTTTTATTTTTTATTTAATTAAATTATTTATTTATTTATTTATTTATTTATTTTTATTTTTATTTTTTTTACCCAGGACAGAGCAAGAGAATTTCACATTTTTTATGGGTGTATTCTATGTTAATTGCTTTGATGATTGCCTAAAGCAATCCGTAGGAAATGGGGATTATTGTTACCCATTTTGTGCTTCTGTTCATTCCAGAAAAGGAATAAAGCATGGAGCTTAAAAATATTAAGTTAAGGGAATCCCTGGGTGACTCAGCAGTTTAGCGTCTGCCTTCCGCTCAGGGCGAGATCCTGGAGTCCCAGGATTGAGTCCCACGTCGGGCTCCCTGGATGGAGCTTGCTTCTCCCTCTGCCTGTGTCTTTGCCTCTCTTTCTGTGTGCCTTTCAATGAATAAATAAATAAAATTTAAAAAAATGTTAAGTTAATAAAACCATTTCAATAGACAAGGTTTTAATATTTTAAAACCTTGTACCGCAAATGTAAATTTGATTAAGAAAAAGAGCTATGCATTCTGAACAGTGAGAAGATAGAGGGATCGTAAATTTGAGAAGCCAATAAATTATATTTCCCTGACTGTGGAGGGAAACTGATTAATGAAATAATAGAGTAGCTGCTATTTTAAATCTCTGGGAATTTCTTCCCAGTGATGATGTGGAATTCATAACTTGTTGACCAATTGTACTTGACTGTTTTTTTGGGGGGGAGGGAGGTGGAATAAATAGCCCTTTATTTCAATAGATTAAAAATACCTGGGCTACTAAAATGTTAGCATGTATTAACATACACCTTTAAAAGTACACACCATCTTATTTAAATGCAAAGTTTTGGTGATAGCTACTAACACTCAAAATATTAACCAAAAAAATATAAGCTTAACTTATATGTACATGGACACCTTGAAACCTAAATGTGTTGTGCATTATTATCCTTTCAGACATAAGACAGCATAGAGATCAGAGAGGTTACCTGATCCTTCTAGGTCACATATCTAGCGACAAGCAGAGCTATAACCAGAATCTAGACTTTTGGACTCCACGTTCATACTCTTGTATTGTACAGTATTACCAACCTGCCCTCATAGATGTGTAGACTTCTCCAATTTTCAAGATTTAAAACATTGTGAATAAAACAATGTATTGATTTAAAAGATCGTGAATAAAAGAACAAACCATTTCAAGTTTTCGGTTGCAGCCTAGAATTATTTTATGAAAATCACGATGAAAACAATTATGGGTTTTGGGCACAGAGGAGTTAAATCTGCAGAATAAAAGGGTTGAAGTATATATGTATTTTCAGTATGCTCTGGATTCCTAGAAGCTCAGATGAACCTCAGAAGTCAGGCTCATGAATATGCTTAAGTCTTCCATGACAGATGTTATGTCTTTGGCCCCATACCGAAAATTTAGACTATCCCAGAAGGCTATGTACCAGTTTTAATATTTTATTTTGTTATGTTAGTGATCTCTGTAGAATTCTATTTGAAAACAAAATTATTTTGCTAAATAAGCTATGAGGTTAGATCATTTTTCTAGCTTTCATATTTTGAGACTCTCTGATTTAAGAATTAAATATAGACCTGAATGTGAAAAATCTGCAATGAAGATAGGAATTACATTGTTTTAATTAAAAAAACAGTTTTGATTACTCCCACTCATTGATGATTTTAATAAAACCTATCCTGCATCTATCTGACCCATAGTTGTTGAGCAACTTAAACTCTTGTATGTGTTTAATAAACGTTAGTGGAATGAATGAATGAATGAATGAATGAATGAGCAAGTGAATGACTATAGATTTAAGGTCCTGGAAGGGAGACTACAAAGACTTCAGAGCTAAGTGTCATGCAAGAACACAGCCAGATCTGGCTCTGGAAGCTGGGCTTCCATTACCACTGCCCAATGTTCTTTCCTTTCATGGATTTCTTTTATTATTATGGCAAAATATGAACAACATAAAAATTTCCGTTTTAATTATTTTTAAGTGTACATTTCAGTGATATTAAGTAGATACGCATTTGTGCAATCTTCACCCTCATCCGTTATCAGAACATGGCTTCTTCTAAGACTGAAACTTTGTACCTGTCAAATAATGACTTCACACACTTCCTTCCCCAGCACCTGGGAACCACCATGCTACTTTCTTTCTCTCTGAATTTGACTACTCTGGGTGCCTCATACAAATGATAATACAGTGATACAGTATTTGTCCTTTTGTGTCTAGCTTATTTCACTCATCATATTGTCTTCAAGGTTCAGCCATGTTATAGTCTGTGGCAGAATTTTATTCCTTTTCAGGGCTGAATAATATTCCACCACATGCAATTATATGTGTATACTATTCTTTCTGTATCTCCATCATTTTTTTCTTTTCCAGAATGTCATATAATCATAATTATACAGCTTATAGCTTTTTCCAACTAGCTTGTTTCATTTATATGCATTTAAGTTTCCTCCATGTCTTTTCATGGCTTGGTAGCTCATTCTTTTGTGTGGAAATAAGTTTTCAACTTTTTGCTGCCATAGAGTGTGATTCCTGGATTGTATGGGAAGAATATGTTTAATTTGTAAGAAACTTCCAAACTGTCTTCCAAAGTGGCTATACTGTTTTGCATGCTACCAGTGATGAGATAGTTCCTGTTCCACAGCCTTATCAGCATTTGGTGGTAGCATGATTCTGGATTTTGGCCATTCTAATATGTATGTATTGGTATTTCATTATTTTATTTTAAAATTTATTTTTAATTTTCATTTATTTTTTAGTGCTTTATCACTTACATATAACACCCCGTGCTTATCACAAGTGCCCTCCATAATTAACACCCATCCTCTATCTAGCCCATCCTCCACCCACTTCCCTCAATCATCCCTCAGTTTGTTCTCTATCTTTAAGAGTCTCTTATGATTTGCTTCCCTTTCTCTTTTATCCCCTTCCCCTATGTTCATCTGTTTTTTTTTTTCTTAAATTCCACATATGAGTGAAATTATATGGTATTTCTCTTTCTCTGACTGACTTATTCTGTTTAGCATAAACCTCCACATTGTTGCAAATGGTAAGATTTGTTTTTTTGGATGGCTGAGTACTATTTCAATGTATATATTGGTACCTCATTATTTTAATCTGTGATTCCCATTATTTTAATCTGTGATTATATATATAATATATATATTATATATATAGAGATTATATATATGTGATTATATATAATATATATATATTATATATATAATATATATATATTATATATATATATATAGAGAGAGAGAGAGAGCACCTTTTCAAATGCTTATATGCTTTCTGTATATCTTTGGTGAGGTATCTGTTCAGGTTTTTTGCCCATTTTTTAACTAGATTGGTTTGTTTTCTTAATATTGACTATTAAGAGGTCTTTGTATATTTTGGATAACAGTTCTTTATCAGCTAAGTCTTATGAACTATTTCCCCCCAGTCTTCTCATTATCTTTGCAGTGTTTTTCACAGAGCATTCTCAAGATAATTTATATCTGAGAATTCATTGTCTTTCTGTACCATTGGATTTGGGTCTGGACCAAAATTGGTATTATCACCAAAACTGCCCTTTGTCTTAATGTAAACTATTGCCTTTAGTTGATAATAAATGTATCAATATTGGCTCATCACTTGCAACAAATATAACACACCAATTTGAGATGTTAATCATAGAGTCAACTGTGTGTGTATGTGTGTGTGTGTGTGTGTGTGTGTATTGGAGTGAAGTGATAGATACAGGGATATATGGGAACTCTATATTTTATGCTGGATTTTCTGTAAATCTAAATCTGATCTAAAAATAAAGCCTATTAATTTAGACAAATATACTGCTTCAAATTTATAGAGTGATTTTATTTACATTTAAGATTACTTGAAATATTTGAAGAACATTTTTTAAAAGGTAAAAGAACAACAAAGTTAAAAACATCAACTTATTAAGGTAGGAAGCTAAGACAATTATTTCAATAATTTAATGTGATATCAAACATACACATTTGAAAACCTGCCTTCCCTCACCCCTCTACCACCCAATTCTTTACTAAAGTGACTCAACTAACATAGAAGGAGAAATGTCATTCTCCTGTTGGAAATGGAATGGATTCCTACATGTCTGAAATTGTGAAGGTCAGAATTCTAAAAGGATTACCAGGGCAGCCCGGGTGGCTCAGCGATTTAGCTCAGACTTCAGCCCAGGGCGTGGTCTTGGAGACCGGGGATGGAGTCCCACGTCAGGCTCCCTGCATGGAGCCTGCTTCTCCCTCTGCCTGTGTCTCTGCCTCTCTCTCTCTGTGTGTGTCTCTCATGAATAAATAAATAAAATCTTAAAAAAAAAATAAAAGGATTCCCAAAGAGTTTCACCCCTGGGTACACATGGCTTGGATAACCTCCTCCCTTGGAATGTGGAAAGAGCATCTGCATATGATGGATAGGTAGTTGCTCCCTTGGTTAAATAATACCATGTGGCAAATGATGACAGAATAGTCATTCCCTTGATTGCGTTACATTCTATAAGACTCTTGTAGCAGACTGGAGGGAGACTGGAAGTCAGAGACATGGGCTTCTGCTGGCTTGGAGAAACACAGATAGCCAGATTATGAACTGCCTTTAGGGGATATGTGACAAGAGACGGCAAGTGGTTTATGAACTGAGAGTGGTTCCCAGCAAGAAAACAGGGGCCTCACTCATACCGCTGCAAGGAACAGAATGCTGCCAAAAATAAATAAGCTTGGGGGAGGATCCAGAGCCCCATTTGAGAACTGCAGTCATGGCCAACATCATAATTTGGCTTTGTGAGACCTGACCTCAGCAGAGGATCCAACTAAGCTATGCCTGGAATCCTGACCCATGGAAACTGTGAGATAATGGGCATGTGTTATTTTAAGCCATTAAGTTTGTGATAATTTGTTATGTAGTAATAGAAAACTAGTACAGAGTTTGCACACGGGAGAGTCAAGTTACAAGAAAGGCCATCTGGTATCGTTCACCTCTCCTACAGGAAGCCCTTGGACCCCGTGGTCAGAGCCTTGTCTAAAGGAATCCTCTCCTGGTTTAAATCCCTCCAGTTGCCCAGAGGAATAGATCCAATTCCATTTGTCACTTTGACCCCATTGCTTCCTGCCTTCATAGAGAAGAATCAGCATGCCAGACCAGTTTCCTCCGTGCACTAGGAAGGGAAGCCAGCTGCACTATGCCCTTACCACTCATTCTTCTAACAGAAGACTCAATGACTCTGACATGTCAACTCTCAGACCAGTTCCTCCGGGGAAATCCCAGGAGCACTTTTCTTTGACTTCTAATCTCCTTCCGATCTGCAACAAGAATTATGTAAGAGACTCACACTGGCTACAAGATTTATGTAAAAGACTCACCGACTAATGACACTAACTAAATAAGCTAGACAATAGCACCAAATCCCTTACTGCTTAAGTACAGTCATCAGGTCAAAAGGACAGTACCTAGCTGACTGCTTGGAACAAATAAACCTGTTCTAGGAAACAAGAACTAGGAGAGTGTTTAGAAGAAATCTTCTCTTTCATATTCACAATGAGACTTGAAAGGATATAGCGTCAATTAAAACAAACAAACAAACAAACAAACAAGCCAGGCTTTCACCAAAAAGAAACACTGTGAAAACAAGTAACAATTCTTGAGAAAAAAATGTAAATCAGTAGACAAAAATCTGAATGACAGTGAAGAATATAATAGATAATTCTAAAAGCCAAATGATGTTGACAGAGTACACACATAAGAGGAAAGGTCATGAGCAAAGATGAGCATCTTGGAGAACAGATTTGGAAATCTAAAAATAATTGGTTCTAAATGTAAGAAAAGAAAGCAAGGGAGAATGACTAATTAATGAACTGATAGGATATAATTCTTCAGAGCTGGAGAAAGGGTTGTGTTTGCAGATTGAAAATATTCACCAACCAGGGCCGCCCAAGTGGCTCAGCGGTTTAGCACCGCCTTCAATCTAGGGTGTGATTCTGGAGACCCCAGATGGAGTCCCACGTCAAGCTCCCTGCATGGAGCCTGCTTCTCCCTCTGCCTGTGTCTCTGCCTCTCTCTCTCTCTCTCTCTGTGTGTGTCTCTCATGAATAAATAAATAAAATCTTCTAAAAAAATGAAAGTGTTCGCCAACCAAAGATGGAATTGTTTTTCAAAAGCCCATTTCGAACATCAACAACTATAAAAGATGTGAGGTTTTATGAAACAAGTTAACAAGGGAAAGCATTATAATTTAGAATCCTAGGTATTCAGAGATTCAGAATGTAATAGTAGACCATCCAGGTACACTTTTTGGATAATTACTTGCAAAAATACTTTAGTTAAATAAAAACTGAATCACAGTAAAGATCACAAGGAAGAAAAATATACAATGTACAAGAAAGGGTGGCAATAGTACAAATTCAATAAAACAAAGTCAAATCTAAATAAATTTTGATAACTGAAGTTTGATGCCATTAAAAGTAATCTTGAAAAAGAAGTCATATTGTAAGAAAATAATTATTAAAACATCTGGGAAACTGGGCAGATTATTCAGTAAAGTCTGGGAAAGGAAAGCATAATGGAGGGAGAGAAAGTGAAAGCTTGCAAAATGTACTGATTGAGGTCTCTAACCAGGAGGGAACATAATTCTCTGATTTGATGTTAGTTTCTGATAGAGAATGTGCGCCCACATTTCTCTGTTAAAATATAATGATGACTACTAGAGGACTTAAAATAGTATGCAGAACTGCCTAGCCAATACGAAGAAAAAAAAAACACATGAAAACTGGTCTAATAAAGTATAAATCAAGGAGGAGGAAGCAACATTAGGGGAGGGGTAATTTCTGCAATAATTTCTGCAGTGCCCCCTCATGCTGGCCTGCCTTCCACCATGTCCTTCCCAGCTTCCTCTCCAGAAGAGCTGTCTAAGCCAAATATACTTGTGGACAGAAGGAAGCACTGGGTGTAAAAAGAAATGAACTCATCGTTGCCTTCATCTTATCCACATTATCTTTTTCCTGCATCTGGTGGGGAAACGGACTCCAGGCCTCTCTCTCTGCATGCTCATTATTACTTCAGAAAGTCAGAATGTGAGTAGGAATCCCACCATGTCTAAACCACATTCTGGACACCGGCTTTTCCAGAGCTCTGCATTCAGGTGTTGTTTAGCAAATAGTAAAGGGAACACTTTTCTATTTGCCTCCTGGGGAAAGCCCTGGAAAGGGATTGGCTAGATCAGATGATACATTTCGGGGTGGGTCTTTGATCATAACATAGTATCAGCGGTTTAAACTTCAAACATACCTTAACAAGAATGGTTCCAGCTAGCAGAGACAACAGCTAGAGAAAAGGGACACACCTACAATGCAGGAGGCAGGAACGTGAAGTACTTTGAGGAGAGGAAGCAAATGAAACTGTAACAACATTTTTGAAGCCTATAAACTCTGACCCAGAAATTCCTCTTACGCAATTTACCTTTGGAGAAACACTTTCATCATGGGCATGTAAAAATTCAGAGATGTTCGGGAAACCACTGAGGAGAACCTTAAGACTACACCAAAAGGAAACATTAAGTACACCATGGTGTATTCAGTCAATGGCTGCAGCCAATAAAAAGAATGGGGTTGTGGGGATCTGGGTGGCTCAGTCAGTTAAGCATCTCCTTCAGCTCAGGTCATGATCTCTGGGTCCTGGGATGAGCCCGGCATCAGGCTCCCTGCTCAGTGGGGTGTCTGCTTCTTCCTCTCCCTCTGCTCCTCCCCCCTGCTCATGCTCTCCTCTCAAATAAATAAAAAAGCTAAAAAAAAAACAAAAACATAAACAAAAAAGAATGGGGTTGATCTACATATATTAGTCTGTAAAGTTATATAAAGTTCATTGTGGAACATTATCTTATGATCATATGAATTTGTACATGCAGTTGTGTGGGTGTATGTGTGTCTATCCCTAGAAAGAGGTCTGGCAGCATATTATTTTTCTGGTCTCCCAGGAGAGTGGAACTATGTAGAAATGGTATTCACATTTTTCTTTTTGCATTTCTGTATTGTTTGAATTTTCCACAATGAGGATGTTAAGTCCTGTTAAAAAATTAAAGATAGTCTATTTTTAAAATTTTATTTATTCATTTATATTCATGAGAGATGCAAGATATAGGCAGAGGGAGAGAGAAACAGGCTTCCCACAGGGATCACAACCTGAGCAGGACCCTGGGATCACAACCTGAGCCAAAGGCAGATGCTCAACCACTGAGCCACCCAGGTATCCCTAAAGATAGTCTATTTAGTGGAAAATACTATTATTTAGAGGAAAAGAATACTTTTTTTTTCCTCCCTGTTTTAGGCAAAGAAATACTCACTGGGTAATTATTTGGCTTCTTATGTCACCTTCTCATTTAGTCTTAGCAGTGGTTTAGAAATATTTTTTCTAGTTGGTTTGCATAGAATAATCTTTTTTTTTTTTTTTTTTTTTTTTGCCAGTATTATGGTATCCGAGAATAAGCCTGTGGGCTCACTCTGGTTATTTTCTTTTTTTTTTTCACTCTGGTTATTTAGTAATGTTTAAATTTCCCATGTGACAGACTTATTATAATCTGATAATCAGTATAACTATTTACATATATATACACACATATATGCACAACTATATATTATTATCACTTGACAATATAACCATATGTAAATTTTTAAAATGAGAATTTATTACTTCTAAGGGGTTCAAAAAGCTTTATGGGCACAATCACAGAAGATTTTAAAAGAGTACTAAAAATTAGTAGAGACAGGCTACAACCACACACTAGAGAAATGGAAGAGTCCAGAAGAGACGTAAAAACTTTCTACTCTTTTCCAAACATTCATCCAGAAGTCCTTTCCCTCTTGAAACCATTCTGGTCAAAATTCTTGGTAGTTATAGTTTTTGGTCTGCCAATAACTATCACCTCACAAACATCAAAGTCATTATTTTTAAAAAATATTTTATTTATTTATTCATGAGAGACTGAGGGGCAGAGACAGGCAGAGGGAGAAGCAGGCTCCTTGTGGGAAGGTCCCAGGACCCTGGGGACCATGACCTGAAGGCAGATGCTCAACCACTGAGCCACTCAGGCACCCCTCAAAGTCATTACTTTGCATATTTACAATAAACATTTAGACTTGTCAACAAGATTGTCTTTTTAAAAAAAATATTTTGTTTAGTTATTTCAGAGACAGTACAAGCATGAGCAGGAGAAGGGGGAGAATGGGAGGGAGAAGCAGACTCCCCTCCCAGCGGGGAGCCCCATGGGCTGGATCAGGACCCAAGGGGAAGGTAGACCAGGAAGGTAGCCGCTCAACCTATGAGCTACCCAGGCGTTCCAGCAAGGTTGCCTTATGTCTACATATGCATGATTTTTAAAGGTACAGCAATGTTTCAAAGGCGGAGAGGTTTTTGTCGTAGATCATAAGCTGGACTGCTTCTATTTAGAATGTTTTCTTTAAAAAAAAAATAAACGTAGAAATCAAGGTTGTAACAATGGTCATTTTTTAAAAATGAAGGCTGAGAAAAGTCTACCTTTCAATTTCTCCAGAGTTTTATTAAGTGAGGGTGCGGTAACTCATGCCAGTTCCAGCTCCCTGAGCGCGCTGGCATGTGCCACACTTCCTTTTTCTGATCTGTCTCCTGAATCATCTTCAGACTCAACACGGTTAGTAATCCTGTCCGCTGAAGGGCAGATTTGGTCTTGACCAGCCCGACAGTCACTCCCCCTAAGGCCACTGACTCAGGCTTTTCTCGGGTTCTTGTTTTCACCAGCACTTTGTCTCTATATATGGTAATAGCGCTCACACCGACCAGCCGCTTGCCTTCCTAGGAGGCTGGCCAGGGAAATCCACCAGGGGACCTCGCGACTGCCGTGGGCAGGGGTGCTTTGTCTTCTAGTAACGGTGAGTCACTGAGGAAAGCGACTCTTGCCCCGCCCCGCCCAGGCAAGGCGCGCGGGTCTGCGCAGGGCGGCGGGGGCGCAGGGCAGCATCCCCACCCCAGGGCTGGCCGCGCGCCTCACCCCAGCCCGCTCCCCGCCGGACCCCAGCCCGACCCCCGCCGAACCCCCGCCGACCCCAGCCCGCTCCCAGCCAGCTCCCAGCCCGCTCGCGGCGGGATCTCAGCAGGCTCCCAGCCCGCTCCCAGCTGGATCCCAGCCGGGTCGCTCCCCTACGCCGGGGGCGGGGCTGTCCTCCCGGGAGCGCGCTCTCAGGCAGTGGGTGCGGACAGTGGGTGCTGCAGTTCTCCGGCCCTGATCTAGGTAGGGCACTGCCACCCCCCACCGCCCGCCCCATTAGAGGGAGAGAGCACGGAGGAAGTTCAAGGGAGGAAGCAAGCACATGGGAGTCCCACTCTATGCAGGCAGAACTCGAAATAAGCTGTACGCTTTTTCCTAGCAAAATTGGTCAGGAAAAACCTCAGGTTATTCACAACGACCAGAGATTTTAGGAAATGAGTAGAAGTAAGTCTTGAGTAGGAGCTTATTAGCTTTAAATAGCTGTCTCTTGATTTTTGGAGGAAAACGAAAACCTATCTTCAAGCTGGATGTCTAAAAATATTAGACTTAACCAAGGGAACTAGAAGTAGAATTTTCACCCACATTTCACATTTCGTACTAAAAATTTATTTTACTTTCTAGATGTCTTTTTTTTTAATGATTTTATTTATTTATTCATGGGAGACACACAGAGAGGCAGAGACACAGGCAGAGGGAGAAGCAGGCTCCCTGCAGGGATCCCGATGTGGGACTGGATCCTAGGACCCCAGGATCACAACCTGAGCCAAAGGCGGCAGATGCTCAACCACTGAGCCACCCAGGTGCCCCACTTTCTAGATATAACTAGAAAGCATATAGGAGGATATTGAATGTTGCTAAAATATTAAAAACTAACGTAGATGTTTCACAGGCTTCAATAGACTTTTAAGTTTCTTTGGGGTAGATGTGATAGCTGCTCTACAATGTAAAGGTAGGATTCACTGTAGTGTGTCACACAGAATAGACACAAGGACGTTTACTACAACCATTTTTACGAAAGGTGTTGATGAAAGCCACTCTTCCAAGCAATTCCATGATAAAGTTGGGGTTGAAAACCACTATCAACTTCTTTCTATTAAGTTGATTAAGTACAGTTGTACCCGGAAGCAGAAGGATAAACTGAATGTTTCCTTAATGTTCCTCAGCGCTGGGGCGTCAGGGACTCCGGAAAGGGTGGCATGATCAGGACCACCCTTGGTAATGATCATGTATGACTTTTGAGAATAATCTCATTGCTATTCATCGGGACCATTCCTTCCATCTACAAATTCCCACTGTGCCCTTCCCACCTGAATTCTCCCAACCCTGCCCTGCAAAAATGAATGAATGAACGAATGAATGAATGATGCATTATAATCAGTATAGTTTCATTTTATAACGTCATCATTACCACTTTCATTATTTGTTCCCTCCACCATTTCCTACCTGGCCAAAACAAAACAAAGTCAATTAAACAAAAAACTTCAAAAACAAACAACTACCCAGAAAATCAAAGTATGCATACTCAGTTATGAATAAACTGAAAATATCCTCCCTCTCTTTTCAGTGAAATGTAGATAGATGTAAGGTATAAAAGTTGTGTTTTATCATATGAACTTAGAGGACAAACAGAAAGGTGTGAGCCATAGTGCTTCCTTTTTCCTTTTTTTTTTCTTTTTGAATAGAATGGAGAGAATGTAGCTATTGTCTGCCATCTAGTGAACTAAGTTGGAATTGTGTCTTGCCACTAAGATCCAGTAACTAAAATTCATAAAAATCATGCACTGATTCAAATAAAGATGGATGAATTCTCCAAACAATTGTCGTTCAAGCTTCAGAGATCCACACGGTAGGAAAAATCAATGACAGTGGTAATCAACTCCTGCTGAACATTTATGAAACTGGAGAGCAGGAGTTGATGTTAGAAGATGGAAAGAATCAAGAAAACCCACTTACAGAACCATGTCCTGAATAGCTGTTCGTGGTGAGGAAATACTGTTGTAATTGTTGAATTGACTGCATTCAGCAAGCTGTGTGGAACGATGACTTGAAATGATCCCCCAATAAGTAAGGCAAATGAAATAGTGCCAGTGAATATTGTCTTTCAAAGATCCAGTCTCAAACACTTGCTGGAATTTTTAATCCATCTCTATCCCTGTGTCCAGTCATCTGGTCTTGCCAGTTTTTTTTCCTTCATAATGTTTCCATTCTCTCTCCACTTTTTCTATTACCACTATTAAGAGTGGGCAATAGACTTTTCCATACTTACATACTAATTACCTTATAGTCTTCCTTAAACACTGTTTACTGTGTCACTGTTACTTGAAAAACCCCTGGTCCTCTATTTCTCTTTGTTCTTCTGTACCTCATCCACCTGGTTTCATTGTTGCTTTAATCGGGGGTCATCCTCTCTGCACAATTTCATTTCCCTACTCTTCCTGAACATTTTGCCAGTCACTTTATGGTCCCTTGAACAGCCCTGCTCATTGCTGCCTTCAAGTCTTCGTTGGTGCAGTTCCTTTCATGAGAAATGTCTGTCTTTGCTTCCTCTGCCCAGCGAACTTTGCTTCACCTTTCAGGATCCAGCGCATCTGTGGCCCCTCCCTGGGTACCCTCTCATGGCCTTTGAAGCCTTGGGGGAATTACAGATTCTATTCTGTAGGCCAGCACTTGTGCAAATACTGTCTAATGGTTTACCATTATTTCACAAGTTTCAATTCCTCCAAAATCTATTGTGAAATGTTCCAGGCCAGGTATTATTTCTTCACCCTTTTCAAGCCCCCCTCAGGGTCAACACTTCTGGGAGCACTGGGAACTCTTGGGTACTTGCTCATTGGTTTTCTTTGTCCTCAGCACAATTCTGTGAGGAAGAATGGAGCTGGTGCTGTTATTTCCATTTGACTAATGAGGATGGAGTGGCCCAGAGCACTTGCAAGACTTGCTCTTGTCAATGACAGTGACTGGACAGGGGCTCTGGGGGCTCCTTTTTTTCTAGAACTTCTCTTGGCGCATTTTGCTACCATTGGACTGGTAGTAATAGATGAAGCAATGCATTAAACCCTTCTTTATTTTCAGCTACTACATACATTATGTTTTTATAGGTAAATGTCCTAAGCTCATAGTGTAGGAAGAAGCCAAGCAACAGATTAGAATCAGGGTGTGTAGCTGTGTCTCCTGCTTGGCAATTTCGGTTCTTTCTTGGTGGTTATGCCACATTTTCAGCCCACACCCATTTGACCTGTTTGAAAACCACAAACTGGTTCCCTGGGCAGATATGACATTCTTCAGCACAGCTCTTGGATTAAACGATTTGTTGGGACCCTTAAACAACTATGGGTCCAATTGTCTCCTGACCTCTCACCTGCCAAAAGGAATCTTGGCACACCCAGGCTCACACTGCTGCTAAGCAGTAAAAGTCCACTACAGCCAGTCTATCTTAGCCAGCGTTGTAAAGAAAAACAGGGAGGATTTCCAGATAGTTCCAACTCTGGCCACAGGATGGATTCATTTTCCATCCTGTGTGCACCTTGGGTGACTCACCAGCACAGTAGCAGAGTGACTTCTGCCTCCATTCCCAGATGTATAGCTAGAGGTCCCTCCACTGACGCACTCTCTCCACAGCCTGGTTAGCTTGGTGGGAAGACTCAGTAGCAAAATGAAAATGTCACATCTACATGCAGCTAAGCAGTTCAGAGGGATGGCATTGCCGAAATTTGTCCTTATTAAATATCTGGAAAACAGATACTTAGAAGATTGTTAAATGATTCTACTAGCTTAAAATAACTATGTGCATTAATTGAACAAAAAGCAGTAGAATAAGGCTTAGACTGTTTAAAGTAAATCTAAATGAATAAGTTGTAACCAGCAACTTTTATAGCTGCATGTCTGAGGAAATGATCAGAATTAATCTAAAAGTATCACGAAATGCAATATTATTACCTTTATCTAATGCTAACGCTGTTAACACATAAAAATATTATTTTCCAACTGAGCTATAAAAAACCTTTATGATAATTAGTGGTAGGAAATTTTGACCTAGAAATTAGATCAAGAAGTTTTAATTTTGCAAGATTAATCAGTCCTAGAGATCTACTGTAGAGCACAGAGCCTGTAGTCAATACTGTATTGTATACTTTTAAAAATTTTGCTTAGAAGGTGGATTTTCTGTTAAGTATTCTTATCGCAAACATATAGATAAATAAAGAAGGCAGGGGGAAACTTTGGGAGGTGATTGATATGTTTATGGGATAGATTGTGGTGATGGTTTCATGGGTGAATACTTATCTCTGAACTCCTCAAGTTAGATACATTTACTATGCATGGCTTTTTGTATGTCAATCATACCAATAAAGTTTTTTTTTTTTTTTTTTTTTTAAAGAATTACCTCCATCTAGAAAACTTCCATATAAAGCGTTAGGTGCAGAGTACTCATGAAAAGCCAGTTACTACCACGAAAGAAGTCCCTGTAGAATAATGACATCCCTTTCAAAGCACACAAAATATAAGCACAAACTTCACTGCCATCAATCCTCCCAAGAGGCCTGAGAGAAGGTAGACCAGCTATCCTGTCCCTGTTTTTCAGGCTTAGAAAGTTAAATGGGCTTCAGGCCTTCTATGCCCCATCCTGTGGTGGTGGTGGTGGTGGTGACATTGTGGGCCTGTGACCTGAAGCCAAGCCTTAGGACTTCACATCCATTAACTACCCATATACCAATGTGTTAAGATACAAACTCTTATCATGATATATTATTGACTATGCAGCTCCCAGAATATGTTTGCAGAGAAAATTACTGTTCCAGTCTTGTGAAAATTTGAATGTTTCCTGAGCAAATTTCTAATGTGGCACTTTGGAAAAAAATCCTTATAAAATATCTTGTACTATCGATTTTCACTGTGTGAATCACCCAGATTTTATGAATCTTCCTATCCCTTCACACAAAACTTTGTTAATGAAGAAGACAGAGGACTGAAATCATGACCAATAAAAGGGTCAAAGACATCTGGAAAGCCACTAGCTATCACAAGTAACTAGGATCAGAAACCCTGCAGCCCAGAATATCTCATCAGTTAACTTTGGACACAGTCCTCACAAATCAGTATAACCCAAGAATGTGAGGTTGGACACACAGGGGGCTATTGCTTATCTTTGATTCTTCTCAAATTTATCAGAAACTCTATTCTGTAAGTTCCGGATGCAAACTACATCATTTCTGCTTAATGTGACAGATTTGCCCTGATAGATGGTATTGACATCCCATGATATATTGGAAAATCAGATTTTCTGCTGAAAAAAATCCTGGATAGGGTTTTGGAGCAAGTCAACTCAGTAGAAAATACTGTAATGACTTTTCATGTACTATGGCTCTCGTTTCTGATTTCTTGAGTGCCTAGGAGAGGTTATTGCCTTGGGAAATGAAAGCTTGATTGATTAGAACAGAGACGTGCCTTTTAAAAGATGGAAATCCTGGCCTTAAAGGATCACATTCAGCTCTCCAGAGGGAGGCTGCCCTTATAATTCTTTTTTCTCCCTAGGCAGTTGTGATTCTTTTTTTTCCCCCATGCCTTGAAACAGCAAATTGTGGAAGATCACACTGTGTGAATAGTCTTGTGTGACTTGTTTGTCCCTCAGGTCTAGGTCTGGAGATTATAATCTGTTAGTAGAAAGCTGAAAAAAATCCACAAAATACAGGCAAAGAAAGACATGTATTGTAATTTTGAATGATGTCTGCAGGAGGGTACTCTCAGTGGGAGTGGCCATTCTCTTATAAAAGTTAAGAATTGGGGATCCCTGGGTGACTCAGCGGTTTAGCACCTGCCTTCCGCCCAGGGCGTGATCCTGGGGTCCCAGGATTGAGTCCCGCGTCGGGCTCCTTGCATGGAGCCTGCTTCTCCCTCTGCCTGTATCTCTGCCTCTCTCTCTCTCTCTGTCTCTCATGAATAAAAAAATTTTTAAAAAGTTAAGAATTGAAGAGTAATAGTGGCTTCACAGAATGTCACGGTGTGCCCCTTGACACACCATCCATCTAACTATAACTGTGACTTCAATCTGATTTAACTCAGTTTCCTTGTGTTTGATCAGCATGCCACAAATGTTGGGCATTCTCTACCCTTCTCTTGAAGTAGACATTAGGCTGCTGGTCTGGACCGTTCCTATCTGGAAGGTGGTGATATATGTGTTCAAGTCCCTTCTAAGTCAAACTCTAAGTGGCTCTAAGGCAAAATAAAATCTTACATTTCAATGGCACATGGAAGCAAACTGGATGCTCAGAGATGTTCTAGGCAGGGAATTATTTTCATGTTCAACCTATTATAAATTGGCACTTCCATAACAGGTCAACCATTTGGTTTTTCCCTTTTATATGTTACTTAATTTATGTGGTTTTGGTTAGACAGACTCTGCAGACATATGCAGTTCTGGAAGTGTAGAGGAGTACAGGGTGAATAGTTACTCTCCTTGCCATCGTCCTCCATGGATACAGTTTTCCCTCTCTGGTGACATCTGTTTTACCCATTTCTTTGTTCTTCCAAAGATAGTATGTATGCACACTTACACACACATACAGAGATGATATGTTATATGTACATTTGCCTTTTCATACAAATTATTGTGTATTCTATCCTCTATTTTTAAATATAATAGTATGATTTTGAAGCTGTGTCAATATTTTTGACTGCTGTATAGTATTCCATTTTATGGCTCTGTTATACTTTATTCAGTCAGTCCCTATTAATAAAGTTGTAAATTGTTCCCAGCCTTTTGCTGTTACAAACAACTCTGCGGTTGACATCTTTGTACATCCATCATTCACATATATAAAAATATATTTGGTGGATAAAGTGGATATGACAGATATTATTTTTGTCATAATGATATATTTCTGATTTTTTTGATGCTTCTATTTCTATCTCTCACTATGTGTTTTGTCTTTTTTTTTTTTGCTGATAATATGAAAGATTTAAATTCTTTCTCTGATAGTTTGTTTTTATAAGAATGTAGTGTACTTAAGACTTCTATTTCTTTGATCAGCAGTGTTTGACTCCATACTGTATCGATGGTGAAATCAGCAATTTCCTGTTCTTCTTCCCAGTATTCCTTTCCAGTAGCTGGTTTTGATTTGTATTATTTTTCTTAATGCTTATATTTGAATATTTTAAAAAGTAATGTTAATGGCTTATCAGCTTTGATGCCTGGCTATGAATGATAAGGAACACTCTACCTTCCTCTTTATATCCCTTTGCCTTTGAATTGTGTTGTTTATATAATGTTTCCATTGTTAGGAAATTTTTTTGTCTTGGATATCCAGGACTTTATTAGGATGACGACGGTCTGATGTGAGTTTTTTCCCCTTGAATAAGAAGTGCCATTTAGAATTTAGATTCCAGTCTCATTAATTCTGGAGCTCATGAATGTGTCTTCTTTATTGATAATTTATCCCCAATACCTTCTCACTCTTGTTTAGCATCATTTCACTTTCTCACGCTTGTTGGCTACGTTCCTCATGTGCTCTCAGCAGTGACTGTTCTCCTTCGTGCTGTGTTCAAAGTTACCCTCATATTTCCTCGAGGGTTTGTTTCATCTATTATTTCCCTTTAGCTTCCCGGAGCCCTTGTAATCCAATGAGAAACACTTATTTCATCAATCAATAGCTCCATTTCCCTTTGTGGATTCATAGTAATGTACATACTTGATGCCAATTTCTGTCTGGTCTGTAGTGCACATTTCTGGTGATGCTTTCTAATTTGTCACCACTGCCCCCTAGCCCCCACACTCTGTTCCATTCCATCCTTTCTCTAAATCCTATTATGATCCCATCTGGTTATCACTCATCCTCACCACAATGGGCATTCTGAACAAGCTGCAGGTGGTGGTTAAGAAGCAGGGATAGAGCTTTGTAAGTCATTGGGAAGTTCCTCCCAGCAGAGCCATGTACAGGAGTGAATTCTTTCAGACTTCTTCGTGCCCAACAGAGATTGGCAGCACTGTTTGCCATGCTCAATCTCTTACCTCCACCTTGCTTCATGGATGGATGAGATAACCATGATTCATCATGCAGCTCTGCTTCTCATGTTTCTGGAGGACAGAGGGAAAGGACAGTTACACCTTTATTCTGCCATTTAAATACTGGAAGTCAGCTGGTACTTTTTAATTGAGTTTAAAAACAGATAAAAGAGCAATGGTCTTGAGGCAAAATGAGCCATCTCTACTGCTATTGGCTATGCAACTTTGGGCAAGTCTTCCAACCTCTTTGAGCCTGTGTTTTGTTACCTGTTAAATAAAGATGAGAATAAAGCCTGTGTAGCTTGACTCATGGGGTTGATGTGGAGAATAAAAGCATAAAAGATGTGAAAGTACTTCAAATTGAATTCATTATATAAATGTAGGTTATGCCATGATGAATAACGATTATATTAAAAAAAGAAAACTCATCAACTCTTAACATCCATCCGCTGACTTAAAACTTTGCAGGCTTCAGAATGGAGGAGATTCAAGACAGTATTTCATTCACTCTGGGACATCCTTTTATTTCTAAGGAGAGATTTCAGATTTTAAAAGGATGTGCCCTTCCAAGGAATCGTCTTAATTTTAAATGGTCCCCCAAAAAATCCCTCATAATTTTTATTATCCACTTGCATCACCCTTCTTTCCTTGTTACTACAGCTTTATTTGTAGGAAGATTTAAGGTCCAAAAACAAATAACCTTAGAACTTATCAACAATATCTTCAAAAGTCAGCTTGGGAGAATACTATAAAAATCTCAGAAAGAATTTTATGTTCTTCTCTGAAATGGCATTCTCAAAAAGCCCTATTACCAAGAATTTGAGTCTCATTCAGTTTGCTGAGTATTTGGCACCATAACAACTGATGAAGAGTTTCTTATAGTTCCAGAACTATTTCATACTAGAAAACTTAATTATCCTATGGCCAAAAACATTTGTTGATGGTTTTTATTTTTTTATTTTTTATTTTTTTTAATTTTTATTTATTTATGATAGTCACACACAGAGAGAGAGAGAGGCAGAGACATAGGCAGAGGGAGAAGCAGGCTCCATGCACTGGGAGCCCGACGTGGGATTCGATCCCAGGTCTCCAGGATCGCGCCCTGGGCCAAAGGCAGGCGCTAAACCGCTGCTCCACCCAGGGTTCCCTGTTGATGGTTTTTAAAATTATCATTCATATGATATGCTTCCTCAGTCCACGTATTTCAAATATAGATGAAGCAACTATGTCCCTTACAATTTCCTGAGTGTCTCAAGAGATTCATAGGGACTGGCAAGGTGATTCTCTATTTCAAGCACCGTTTTTAATTACAAAGGGTATACATTTCAATAATTCACCTTCAATCATTCCACAAATATTGAAAAATGCCAATTCTGTTTCTAGAGCTATTATATAGGTGACTGGAGATATACACACCAATGACAGAATTTAACATTTATTTTGAATTTAGGATGTGCTAGCCATTGCATGAAGCATGTGTTATCACATAAAATCCTCAAAATACTCTCATGTATTAACTTTTGTTGTTGTAATACACAACATCAATACCTCTGTGGATTATAACAACAAGTATTGATTTCAGGCTCACATTACATTGGGGCTAGAGGTTAGCTGCAGCATTTCAGGCCTGTGCTGGCTTCTACATGTGTTCTCATTCTGAAAACCAGACTAAAGACAATTTCTGAGACAGCAAAAAGGCTGGTGGAAACTTGCAATGCTTCCAAAATTATCTTTTCAGTCATGACAGATGTATCATTCATTTGTGTCCCTTTGGTCAAAGCAAGTCACATAGCCAGTGGAGCGAACAAGTATATTCCTTTTACCTAGAAGGCTGGCAATGGTAGTGAGAAGATAAATAATCAAAATATGTAATTTGCCCCAATTTGCTCTTCTGCCCACAAAATGCTCTCACCTCTCCCCCGGATACTTAAAACTACCAAGCACTGGGCTCAGAGGCCAAGAATCTCATGAATATATATCATGTCTGCTTGCTGCATTTCTTGATTCAGAGGCCCATGAACTAAAGTGAAAAGTTGTCCTCTTCCTCCCCCCAAAGCAATATAATATAATAGTAGAGTAGGGACACCTTCATAAAAGATTGGAAGAGTGGGTGGTACATACCCGTCACTGGTTAATAGCAGTCCTGATGTTTCACTGAGCAGAAATCGCAAGCTCCTCCACCCTGATGGCAGGGAATGTTCCTTGATTTGTTCCAGTTATGTTTTCTGGGAGTCATTTCTCAGCCTGTTGTTCTCCACGATGCTTGATTGGACAGCTCTTCCTTCTCCATTATCCTCCATGGCCTTTTCTGAAGTGAATATTGGAAAAGATGACATTTGTGACTGAGAAGCTATCTTAGACTTGGCACCTGTAGAAGATTGGAGACCCAAGGGTTATTTTATGATTTGAATAGTTATAATCTCTTCTAATCCAGGTTGCAAGTGCTTTGGCAATAGATTTCTCTGCAAAACTGTTTTTCTTTTTGATCAGTTTGATTCCACTAAATTCCATGTAAGTCAATACCCATACCCATTACTTTTTAAGAGATGCTTTCATAGGTACTTTGATCTTATCAAGCTTCAGGTGAACAGCGTCTTTAGTTTCTTTTCTCTGAGCCATTCGTCTAACTGGGATAATTTACTAGGGCCATGTAATATAATCAGTAGATGACAATGGGTGTGTGGGATCTGTGAGCAGTCTTTGTCTTAATTTGAGACTCTTTAACATGTTAAAAATGAGAAAGTTTCCATTTTCAACCCTAAACATTCTGGAATTTCTGGATACTTGTAGCTCTGCTGGACTCATCTGGACTCGGCTCCTTATGTCTTCTCATTCCAGAATCCAAGATGAAGTAGAAGACACTCCATGAGCCTTGATTGTCTCAGGATGAGGATCAGAACACACAGGCTGGTGGGAACATGCAATGCCTCTAAGAACCTCAGCTCAGAAGAGGCAAATGGCTCATATATTTATGGCCCATCTTGTCAAGTCACAAAGTCTCTATCCTCAATCAGTGGGATGAGGATGCCTACAGGGAAAAGTGGAAAAGAGGAAAAGGAAATGGATAATTGTGAACAAATGATACAATCTCCATGCCTTATGAGGCAGATATTGCTATAACTCTCCTGATAGAGAAGAAAATTGAAGCACGGAGAGGTTGAGAACATCATCCAAAGTCCTACAGCTTCTTAGTGGTAGAGTCAAGATTTCATCCTGGGGAGTCTGACTCCATGGTGTGGAATCATTTTCTAGATTCTACCTCTGGGAACTCTCATTTTTGTGGCATGACCTATATCATCTTGTCTAAATTCTCAGCAGGCTTTAATAAAAGCAACTTTAAAGAAGACTCAAATATGGCAATAATAAAGCTTTGAAAAGTGCTGTTAGAGATATCTTCAAGAAATAATTCATTAAATTGATGCCAGTTGTAACTTGTGAAATCATAAAGCTCAATGCAGGATTACCAAAAACATGATGGTAACCTTATCACAGCATGTTCAATAATTGGATCCCTTCAGAGGAGCTCTCAGCTTCCTCTCAGATTTATTAAGCTATACTTTTACCCAGAATCGGAGAATATAAAAACTTAAGGTACCAGATAGTGAAATGAGTTCAAATTTCTGAGTGTTACATTCAAAGACATTTTTTAGGACAAATTACCCCAAGTCTTTGGATTCAAAAACTCTTTTTAAATAACAGGTCAGAAAACAGTGATTAAAGCCATGTTACAAGCTCATCATAGCAAATGTTAGAATTCTAATTGAGGTGTGCTCATCCTTGACTCTTCACCCTTTTCTTACTCTCATTTTTTCGGAACCGGCTCAGATTTTCCTGGAAGAAGAATTTTCTGTAAATTGTATTCCAGATTTATCTCCTGAGAGGCATGGAGCTTAGACTTAGGCTGAAGCTCCCAAATACTCCCTAAATAAATTCTTATTTTATATATGGATTAAACCAAATTAAAATCAAGAGTGGCCTTGAGGAAAGAGTCTCATGAAACACAGCAGACACCCTGAATGATGTGTACAGGATGGGAACAGCAAGGGGAGAACTGACTTGGTTTTATGGAACTGGTTCTGCACTTCCATATGTATGTGGTCAATCAGGGCTGGAAGACTGGGGGAACCACCAATAAATTAGAGTCAGAGTGAATCTGGGGCTAGACATATGCACCAGAAGTCCTTCTGGAGAAAAGCAAGCTAGCACCATTGGTATTTATCCATACACTGAGATATATCATGTGTGAGCAGCTACTTTTCCCCTGAGAATTTCTTCACCCACTGAATTAGGATAGTTTGACTACTAGAATGGATGATCTCCAACTCCTTGTAGCTTTAATGGAATAGAAAGTTTATTTCTCATTGAGGTCTTAGTTTAAGTATTTGGTGGATGGCCCCCATGCAGCAGCATTGACACTCTGGATCCTTCCATCCAATGACTCTGCCATCTTTGGAGTCTGAGAGTCCTTCACCAGAGGTTTCTGGAACTGGCATCTGTTGCATTTGCTCGCATTTCATTGGCTAGAACTCAATCACATGGCTCCATGTAACTGTGTGGGAAGCTGGGAAATGTAATCTTCCTGTAAGGTTATTATTAATTCTCTATTAAGGGAAGTGAATGGGTTTGCAGAATGCGTTACCAAGCCTTGTAGAAGGGAAACCCCCTACAGGTAAAAATCAAGTGATGTCTTTGTACTGTGAAGAAGAATGTGGCTGTTAGGTCAAGGGGGTTCTCTGCTCTTTGCTGAAAGTTCTGAGTCCTTAGCATCTGGTACATAGCTTTTCATGGTTCAGCTCCAACTTGCTTCTCTGGTTTCATCTCTTACCGCTCACTTGCCCAGTCTCCACCTTCCCTACCACATACACCTAACACTCTGGCCAGATCAGACTACTGGCTATTCTTTGAATGTGTCACATATATTCACACGTTTAGGCCTTTGCAAATGTTGTTTCCTGTTTGAAACACAACTCACCCTCCACCACAAGAACTGGGTCAGACATCTTTTTTCTATGAGACTTTCCTTGAACTCCCTCCCACAGGCCAAATTCATTATCACCTTACTTACACTCCCACAACATCCTATATACTATAACTTCTTATAACTTACTATGTGGCATCTTTCTTATTTGTTTACCTATATGTCTTTCCCCCTATACTGTAAAATAACTGAGTGAGATACACACCTGGGAGTCCCGAAGTCTCTCAATGTCTCACTGGAGAAACTCTCAGTGAACATAAGTTAAGAATAAGCCAGAAGTTTGGAATACAATAAAGCCACTGAGTTTTATTTAAGAAATGTTGTAAGCTGTTTGGAAATATGTTCTAGATGCATTATTCACCTCTGGAGAAATACAAAAGCTAAAAGTATAGGTAATGCATTTCTGAGGCCAAGATAACCATGATGTTGTGTTCCTTGCACTGCTTACCATGCTGCTGGTCTGGGTGCATGGAAAAGAATAAAACAGCTCAGTAAGAGTCTCTGATGAGATGCAATCTCCACAAATTTGTATGGAGGAAGCCTCAAGTTTTGGAGAAGTGTAGGAAAAAAATAAGCTTATATGAACATTTCGTTGCATGGTCCCTGCAAAGGATGTCCTTTCTTGGGGAACTGTGCAGAGCTCTGGGCCGAATCCTGCTGAAGCTTACTTGGAATCCTTCTTTCCCAATAAATGGGCCTGAATTTCCACCTTACCAAAGTCAACACAGACAGCTACGGTTCAAAAGAAGGTTTTCCATTACCATAACAGATTGCAATAAAAAGCATTGGCAGGGGATCCCTGGGTGGCGCAGCGGTTTGGCGCCTGCCTTTGGCCCAGGGCGCGATCCTGGAGACCCGGGATCGAATCCCACATCGGGCTCCCGGTGCATGGAGCCTGCTTCTCCCTCTGCCTGTGTCTCTGCCTCTCTCTCTTTCTCTCTGTGTGACTATCATAAATAAATAAAAAAAAAAAAAAAAAAAAAAAGCATTGGCAGAGCCTCTTCCTCTTTATGTTAGCATTTATGGCTCTAGGCTTAGTAATCTTCAGGGTAAAATGAGTTCACCTTTTATTCAGATTTTTTATTTTCTGCACTCACTCTTCATTTCATGTAGTTGGGTTTATATAAGCTCACAATCTCTCTTCTCCCTCTCCTGGCTCTGATTCCTCAAGGCCTCAGGCCTTCTAAAACAGACTTTCCTAGCAGTCAGTGCCATGGTTATTGCTCCCAGTTCTGTTAAAAATAGACCTTGTTCTGCTGTTTCAATCCTTAAAGAATAAGAGGTGAGGTCATTTTCTGCTTGGAAAGTTGGAGAGCCGATCCAGACTGACTATGAGTGATTGGCACTAGCACATTCAATTGCAGAAGAAACAGGTGTTAAAGTGACTTCTCCCATCCTATTAAATAGCCTTTTCATACACTGATTCACAGACGTATTTCCGTTCTCATGACTGAACAGGCAACCCTGTAATTTGTCCGCTCCATCCATTTTCTCCCACCCCTCGGAAACAGCTTTTCTTCAATATCTTCCTCCATGGTCTATTGTCTCTGTAAGTTTCTGCCCAAGGTGAGTGGTAGAGGGAGGATCTTATAAAATCAAACAGCAAAAAAACCAACAGGTATATAATTGATGAGGACTAGCACTGGGTGTTGGGGTTCCTCTTTCTGCTTTCCACCTGCTTTCTGACAATAGCTTCAAGTTACTAAACCCTCACATCTCAGAAATGACTCCTTCACAACATTGGGGGGAAGGCAGGGGAAAAGAGAAAATTGAAAGGGAAGAGAGAGAATTCTTAAATGAATGTACCAAACACTAGAAATAAGGAAAGTATCAATTAGGTTTCTTTCAAGTCTTTCGGCTGTCATGTAATATAGTACACATAGGATGTGTGGAAACCACAAAAGACTTGAGCAGCCTAGCTGTTTGCAAAACTCCAGTACAAAAATCAGAGTTAAGAAGACAGCTTCAGCTGTAAGCCCCAAGATTGGGCAAATGAGGACAGAATGGAAAAAAAAAAGGTAGATTTTTGAGAGATCTGGGTCCTAATGTCAGCTTTATTATTGAACATATCCCTGGCTCTGAACAAATTATTTCATTTCTTGAGACCTGTTTCTTCATGCACAAATTGAGGAAATAAAATTAGATGATCTCCAAGGTCACTTCTGGTTTTCTCCACGCCATTATCTGTATATCATATCATTTGGAAAATCAATTGTGTAGCGTTACTGCCCCCAATTTACGTCACTATAAAATGGCCACAACAGTGAAATTGATCTCTTGTTGGTTTGTCTTAATATTTTCAATTTAGGAAAAGTCTGTGTGCATGTGTATGTCTGCATCTGTCTGGGGTATGTGTTTGTGTTGGGTGTTACATGCAGATTTGAAGTCCTGGAAGTAACCAAGTAAACCCATTGCATTTAGGAGACCAAGAACCAGAGGGTCAGCCATAGTGAAACATAGTACTTTTCTCTCTCCTTTAAAAAAATGCTTAATTTTTTTACTTTCTTCAAATGACTCTTCACCTTTTCTTGTTTCTCTTTTAGAATCTGAGCAGGACTCCTGCAGACCAGGACACTGCTGCATGAGAGGCCTCTAGCAAGTTCCATCACTGCTTATCAGGATTGCTTTCATCCTCTCAGGGAGGGCGACAGATAGTTAAAGAAGAACCGGAAAGGTACCAGGCTGGGGATGAGGCTTACAGGGACCAGGGGCAGCTAATGATGACATCAAAATCGGGAGGGAGCCGTTTTTATATTCTCAGGCCAGTGGACCTTTTAGAGATTCAGAAGTACCCTAAGCAGGATTCTTTCATGCCTTTCTTGGTCTTGGGTTGGAAGTATATTGATTGGTGTTGTCTGGCTAAAGGGCATAAAGCAAAATCAGTTGTTCTCTGAACTTGTGCTTTTGCCAAGCTGAGTCATCTTCAACCTGGATATTTGGACTGGTGCTGTAAATTCCTCTGCATGTTTCAAATGACAGACATTATTCTCCTTTATTCTTACTTTTATAAAAACATAGACAAGAGTGGCACCTGGGTGGCACAGTGGGTTCAGCCTCTGACTCTTGGTTTAGGCTCTGGGCTCAGGTCAGGAGGTCAAGCCCCATATCAGGCTTCCTGCTCAGTGGGGAGTCTGCTGAAGACACTCTCTTCCTCTTCTTCTGCCCCTCCCCCCTCCCCCACCCTCCCAAATAAATCAATACATCTTAAAAAAAGATAAACAATTTCAAAATAGAAATTAAAAAAATATTCCATGGCATAGATTCAACCTAATGCTCCAAATTATTATGACTGGACTAAGATCATCAGTCTATTGATCTTTACCTGGTTTTTATGTGTGAGCCAGCACTGTGCTGTTGAAGATGATAAAGCAGATTCCAGCTTGTTGCTCAGCTAGTGCCAGTGCTGGAAATGAGAGCTGGCTGGTGAGCTGGTAGGGGCCTCATTAGGAGTCTACTTTCTTGAGGTACTGAGGATTCCTAGAAGGAAACCAGCCTTGGGAAAAAGGCAACTGGATCTAGCTTAACCCAGTAATAAAGCCTTATTACGGGTTGGATGAGAGGATTCTGAATATTTCCCTCTGCTTTTTTCCTGGCAGCTTTCCAGTACATTTGTGTGTCAGGGAAAATGTTTCCCCCTAAATAAGGACTGTTTTCCTAAAAATTCTCATAAGATGCTGGGGGCACAAGGAACAGGACCCAAGAGCCCCAGCATAATGAGTTGATGATCAATGGACATGACAACCTTCTAGGGGCAGCAGATGTGCTGAGCAGCCATGAAGTGGATGACGGTGCAGACAGCAGGAATGCTTCACGTAGGGAGCATGGACAACATGGACAAGGCTGTCTTGGACAAGTATTACTGTACTCAACAAAGGCTGAATACCACAAAAGGGAAATACTAATGATTCATGTTAACACATTCCCTGCATTCAGTGTCCACAGAAATACTTGGGGCAGGGGACACCGAATGCAGGGATGACTAATAAGCAGCAAAATATTAGTGACAGAGGGAAAAATTTCAGTTTTCCCTCCTGGAACTTATGATCTAGTGCAGAAGACAAGAGCATCACTCCTGGAAAACCAGGAAATGATAAAAATAGGAAGTGATCAAGTGCTATTGCATTTTGAGATTATATTAGGCCTAATCACAGTGGCCTTTGTGAAGGAGGTGGAATCTGACATGGCCTTAAAGACAGAGTTGGAACTGAGTAGACAAAGAGTCTTCTAGAAGTGGTGACAGCTGTAGTCCAGAAACAAAGCCTTCTTATAAGTGCTTTGTGCTGTTGCCACATACCATGGAACACATCAGGAATTTTACGCAATGTGAAGCTAACCCTCATAAAAACTTGTAAGGAAGATTTTATTTTCATAAATAAAAGCTCAGATAGATTAAGTGACCATCCTAAATGTGCAACTGCAAGGGGAGAACTGAGTCAAGAGGAGATCACAGATCCACCTGTTGTTCCCTGAGAACAGTGAGAACAGGAATGTGGCACAACAGGTGGGAAACCTTGAGAGACAAGCCAAGCCAAGCCGAGGTTTGTGTGCTGTTCTGTAAGGAAAGGGGAGGTCACTGGTAATTTGGGGTGGGGGTGGGGGACAGAGAAGACTATAATAATATTCATCTTGGTTGGGCTAATTAGGAATTGAGATAGGAAGAGCCTGCATCTATAAATAAAGGTGCATTTAGTAACCTAGACCTTATGGAATTCAGAGGAATGGTGAATTGAACAACATTTGAAAGAAAAAAGCTACAGGCCTTGGTGACTTGTTCTTAATAATAATAATAACGCCTAAAGAGATTTGGAAAACTCGCAGCAAAAGCTGTCTTCTATTTGGAGGCAAAGCTGAGCCAAACCATAAATCCAGGCCCAAAGCAGAGGCCAGGGATCCTCACGCTCACGAAACAGGAGTTGAAATTCAAGCTCAGGAATTGGTTGTAAGAATGGGCCTAGAACTGGGCAGGTTCAGAAAGGCCAGTGATAAGGACCTCTCTGGAGTCCCAGAGTTCTTATCAGGTCCAATCAAGGGTGGTAAAACAAGAGATTTCTATAGACTGAAGCCAGGGCCCCACAGAGTAGAAGAAACACAGAACTGAGATGAAATCAAGAATTTCATTGGTCTTTGGTCCCAATAAGGAGACCAAGGAAAGCAATCAACAACCAGCCTCTTAGAATTATAGTTTTTTTAAAAAGATTTTATTTATTTATTCATGAGAGACACACACACACACAGAGAGAGAGAGAGGGGTAGAGATACAGGCAGAGGGAGAAGTAGGCTCCATGCAAGGAGCCCGACATGGGACTCGATCCTGGGTCTCCAGGACCACACCCTGGGCTGAAGGCGGTGCTAAACCATTGAGCCACCGGGCTGCCCAAGAATTATAGCTTTAACTGAACTGTATCTTAGTGTAGTCTCCATCTTTGAAAGAGGTTAGGTTCTACTTTACATACAGGTTATTCCTCAGCTGAAATAGTTAATAAATTATAGCGCCCTAATTCTCATTCTGGATTGCGTGTGTGTGTGTGTGTGTGTGTGTGTAAAATTGTCCAATGTGAAAATGTATCATTAATTTATTTTCTAATGGCTAGGTTAAAATATAACTATGTGATATATATCAAATGAATTTCATAGCTGCAGTCCAAATGTAGCAAATGAATCATTTAAAACTATCCACATATTGGTGATGCCAAAATTTTCATTTTCTTTCATTTTATAAATGCATCATATCTCAGCTCAAAATCAATCTATTAACCTTGAAAACGTTTTGAGCTGGAATGAAGGTTAGCAGTGAACTTTGTGACCTTCCACATGATATTAGTCATATTTACCAATTATTACTGGCTTTGAGTAATGAGGAGCCAGTTGAGACAGGAGCAGTAACATGGTGGTTACCAATAAACTAGACTTCAGAGACCACAGGGAAAATGAAGAGCATGCAAAATCAGGCTTTTTAAACCTCAAGCTTGTCTGCCCTAAAGCTCCTGCCTTAGGAAAAAAAAGTGAACATCTTGGCAGGTATTCTGATAAATTACACATAAAATACTCTAGTAAAATCTTTGTTATGAGATAAGAAATTCTGTTCAATGAATTTGAAAGGCAACTGAATACTAAAAAAAAATGATGTGTCTGCCTTCTAAACCTCCAGTGGCATGAGTCTGATGGATTTCCCAGGTGCTAGGACTGTTGACAGCCATGAGCCTGGAGGAACATTACAGGTAGAAGCTGAGCAGCATTACTTTAAAAATTAAAAGTCCAAAAAAAAAAAAAAATTAAAAGTCCAAGTAAAAGCCTCAACTAAAAATGCCTTAGGAATACATAAATATATTATCCTCTGGATGAATTTTATATTACATTATATTGATTTTAACTCAATATGAAATATAATATGGATACTTTTGGATTCATAACATGAAAGAACAGTTAATGATTTGCCCATATGGGACACATGAAAATACCTCTCTTAAATTCTTTTGCCATGTTTTACAGATATTCTATTTTCATACTACTAACAGTTTGGAAATTTGTTACTATAAATGGAATATTTTTCATCTTTATTACTTGGTAGACATCAAATGAAATAGTGTCATCTTTACTGTAAAAATGCCCAACTTCATGGAATTTGAAAGTATTCTAGTTGTGTTATATTCTTAATTTAAAAATATTTTACATATAAACAATTTCAGTTAATCTGTAGTCTTTTATATAATATATAATTTAAATATATTACATATAATATATATAATTTTATAATATTACTCATAGAAAAAAAGAAATACTAGATTTACCTCTAATGTCAAATATCAAGTATCTTCTACTTCCAAATTGAATTGAGTTTTTAAAAAAGTGGTTGGGGTGACTGGGTGATGGGCACTGAGGGAGGCACTTGATGGGATGAGCACTGGGTGTTATGCTATATGTTGGCAAATTGAACTCCAATAAAAAGAAAATTAAAAAAAAGTTTTAAAAAAAGTTAGACTCCTAGAATCTTTGCTTATGTTAACATAAAGGAGAACAGCATTAAATTACATTAATTATTATTAATTATTTCCTTCTCTTGTCTTTTGATTTTGCTCACTGTTGCATTGTATTAGCTGAAAATGTTCTGAGCAGCCTTAGCAAAATGAATGGGTGGGCCCACCTGATATACTTTCAGTGTATCCACAGAGCATTTACTACATCCTAGTGGTTCATTGTCACTGCTCAATTGCTTTTGCATTAAAAATCTCAAGTGCAGTGGAACTCCTCAGAAGATGGAAGGAGCCTCCACTTCCAGAAAAGATCCAGATAAAGATCTTTGGGGGCAATTACAGGAATGAGCAATGGATTCAACCTACTGAAGCCCCAAAATACTTGGTTCCTATGAAAAGGATCCAGAGGCCAGGGTAACTGAAATAATTTGCAATTAGCTTTGAGTCTTATTGTACAAGACAATCAATTAATCCTGGGGTACACTAGTAGGAGACTGGGGCTGATATGGGTTTTATCTCCACAATTCTCAGACAATAGCAGAGGATTAAATCATAAACTTGTCTTGAGGTTAGTATTTTACCAGGAACATGTTTAGAAAGAAACATTAGAATCTACTTTTAGTCTTCCTTTGTGGCAAGTAACAATGTACATGTTTTGTTTAACCTCTTCAGATGTTTTGAAATGTTTTGGTTTAACTAGCATGTACTTTATTAATGGCAGTTCATCTCATAGATCTTTTAATGACTTGGCATAAGAACAAAATTAAACTTCCTGAATTTGATTTCTTTAAAACATATCCACCAAATGCAATTGCCCTTTCTGTCAAATAAGCCCTTACTGGTTTGTAAGTCTGAAGTGATTTTTTTTTCTTCTCTCATTATGGCTGTTCCAAGACTCTTGACATTCTCTAAATCATCTTTCGCTGAGTACAAGAGGTCCATGAGGAAGTCAAGATCGATGATAGACTTCATCTCTCTTGAATTTTAATGCAAATGTCTGCTCCCCTAATCAAACAAAGGTTAAAAAAGGAAATCAAATTAGCTTATTACAAAAGCCAGGATAACTGAACTGACAAGAAAAATGCTTTCTGTATGAAAAGCCTTTAATCAATATCTTAAATAAGAATGTCACTGGAAAAAAGGGTTCATATGTGGTCAGTTATAATCTGCAAATCAATATGCTCTTTTTAATAAATATTTGACCACAGTAGCTCAATAGGCTTTGCCCATAAGAATGTCTTTCTTTAAACAAAAATGGAATAAAATTACAGCATAAATGTGGTGTTCAGGGTATAACTGAAACTGTGAGGGAATTCAAGGTTAAGGCTATTTCACCTTTTAATCATTGGGTATTAAATACTGGAGAGATTTTCGTTAGTACCATGTCTCATACACCAGTCCCCTATGCAATCTATCTGTTCAAAAGTAAAATGATGTCAGAAAAGAGATTACTCATTAAAGATAGATCTAGGTACATTTTTTTTTTCTATTCTAAGTTTAGTTTGACTATCTGGAACTATTTGATCAAATATTCTATATGCAATAAAAATCTTAATTTTGGTAGGTTTTTAACTCAAGCCTATAAAAATGCAGCCATGTGGTGTGTGGCTTTTTCTAAATAAGTATACTTCCATTGTATTCCATCAAAATCATGACCAATTAATATCTGATAAGCACTTTCTGCATGCATAGTAACATGTCGACAACTTGTTTGCCTTGTTACCAACATGACTTGGAATCTTCCACTTATTGAATGTGTGATCTTAGGCATATCACATAATTTTCCATACTAGGAAGTATGTTAACACAGTGTCTGGTTCATTATAAATGATAAATTACAACTCTTACTGTGAATTATTATTACTTGAACTGTGATTGTGGATATATAACGAAACACAATTTAACACATAGTTCTGATTTGAACAGTTCAATAACATCCAGTAGAATTAAATGAATATAACTTGTAACAACCCATCAGAGCATTGGAGATATTTAACCATAGTCTATAATTTTATCTTATGTCTTTGATTTGCTTTCTTTCTCTTTTGATATCAAATGAGAGAGTGGAAACTATGTTTTGGGGTTTTTTTTTTTTATTCTCCTTATCAAAAAGTGATTTAGAAAGAACTCATAGTGGCTTATTAAAGAAGTCCAAGGATCCCCGGGTGGCTCAGCGGTTTAGCGCCTGCCTTTCGGCCCAGGGTGTGATCCTGGAGTCCTGAGATCGAGTCTCACATCAGGCTCCCTGCATGGAGCCTGCTTCTTCTGCCTATGTCTCTGCCTCTCTTTTCTCTCTCTGTCTGTCTCTCATGAATGAATAAATAAAATCTTTTTTAAAAAATAAAGAAGTCCAAATTATCAAAATATTCAAAGGAAAGAGAACTGTTCCTAAGTTTCTGCATATAAAGTTTCTAGACACTGAATACATTGTTTTTGTTCTTTTATTTCCCTTCTTTGAGATATAATTTTTTTATTCTTTCATAGAAATTTCTTTCATAAATAAGTTTTACAAAGCAGATTCCCTAAAAATCCTTGGATTACCTAGCCTTGCTATGCATGGTCCATGAAGATACAAGAGTTTCTCCTCCTCTTGAAAAAAATATATATTGGGGATCCCTGGGTGGCGCAGCGGTTTAGCGCCTGCCTTTGGCCCAGGGTGCGATCCTGGAGACCCGGGATGGAATCCCACATCAGGCTCCCGGTGCATAGAGCCTGCTTCTCCCTCTGCCTGTGTCTCTGCCTCTCTCTCTCTCTCTGTGACTATCATACATAAATAAATAAATAAATAAAATTAAAAAAGAAAAAAGAAAAAAATATATACCATTCTCACCTTTCTGAGCTAATTTTGAAGTGGTTACTGCGTAAAGTAAGAGATCTTTCTCTAAGTATCAATGAGCCTGACAGAAAAGCCTAGAGTAAATTTACACATCAAAAGCCTGCTACTTGGCAACTTTAGGAGGCCTTTTGCTGCCCCTGTGACTGCTCATTCATTTAATTATTCTTAGGTGACCATGTCAAGATTTCTAGACAATATCCTTGGGAGCTAAGTGCTTTGAATGTTTGAACTATATTAGTAAATGGAAAACCAGTGTCCTTGAGTATTAAAAACAGTGCTCTGATGAATTATAAAGTGTGTTAATTAAAATGAATGTTTTTAATGGGACTCTTTCCTGATCTATTAGGATACTTAATTTAGGGTCTTGCATACATTGACATTATGACTTTTTAAATGAAGAAAGGTGATGATGGTAACCAACATATGGACAATAATTTCTAGTTTACAAAGTGCTCTGTTTAATCATTTCCACATCTGTTATTTATGTCTCCCAGCTATCCTGTGAGATAGGCATTATTATTCACATTTAACAGAAGGGAAAATAGATCTTTCTGAGTTCAAGTATATATCCCAAGTTATAGAGATAGAAAATCATCAGAACAAGATTTTAATCTCGGCCCCTTAGCTCCAAATGTTTCCTTCTTTCCATTACATAACATTGATGAACATTTCCCAACACTTCTTCCTTTGCATTTGAGAAGGCTGAACATTAACAGAGTCCAGGTTAGAAATGATTAATGCAATTGTGTGTTTATGATTTTTCAAGTAATGCTATTTTAAACTCTCACATATACAGTCTTGCAGTCGAATCCGTGGTTCAAAGTATTGGCGCTTAAGGCCCATAAAGTTGCAGACGTTCTATTTAGACTTTGAAACTGCAGAGATCAGGAAATCCTAAATAGAAACCCCAAATAGAAAAGTTCAAGTTGCTCAGGAGTAAACTTCTTATAATAAAGTATTTTATGAGTAATCATGATGTTTAGGACTTCAGCATTTCAAATTGTCTTGTAAATTTAAGATGCTCCCAAGTAATGAAGGGTAACATCTTGAAGCTGGCAGATTAGATATCAAGTAATTAGATTTGTTCCAGAGCTTATCTACTACTGAGCAAAAATTGCAAGCTTAGTCTCATCTGAGATGAGTCCTGTTTACTTCCTGTCTGCGAATTTGGATAAGACAAGGTCATTTCACTCAGTCTACCTTCTTTAAAACACATCTACCTTCTAGAAGGGCACTGATTTCTTTAGCATAGGGCACAGCAAATGAGAACTATTTGGGGTTCTCATTATGAGATGCCAAAGGAGAAAGCGTTACTTATTCATAGATATGGATAGAAATGAAGCTGTGTTGATGTCAAGGATAGAAGTATATAGTGCTTCAAGTATCTTGGTGAGAGAACAAAGAGAAAACAAATGATCTGGCCGCTATCTGGCCTAGGGACTTCCAAATTATGTGACTTGTGGAATGTGTGGAAGGCCTCTATCAATCAATAAATGTTAAATAACTGCTGATTCCCTTGTATGTGCATAATATCATGTTCAAGATTAGGGGAGATGTACATGATAAGATGTAAACTCCTACTTTCCAAAAATGCGTTATCTAATTGAAGAGATTTCAAAATATTAGAGAGCAGTCAGTCAATGATATGTCCCAAATTAATGGTGTTTGAATCCTTCTTTAGGAGCTCAAGGGTCAGAAAGAGCAGCCCCACTGGGGGAGACTCAGGCATCCAAAATGGAAGGAAAATTATATGAGTTTGTTTTGGGGGACTGGAGAAATAAAAATCTGGGATATTAGGAAGAGATCCACTGGTGGAGGGCCTGAAATGATAACCCCCCAAATCTGTTTATGACATATGCAAAAAAAATGCAATTTTTAAGAGGCAGCCATTTTTGAGGGGTAGATGCCCAGCTAGAGGTGACGTATCAGAAGGGCTAAGTTGGTGGTATCTAGCATGAAAAGGTGTGTGAGGGAAGCTAGTGACTGGAGGCAAGGAAACCTTCCAGAAGGTGTGACAACTGTTCAAGACCATCTTTGCATCGTTCACCTTAATGAAGCTAGGGTTTCATTAGCTAAATTTATGCTATTGGCAAGTGACCAAACCATACTGTAAAACATCAGACATTGTTAAGGAATTATAAACAGCATGTGAATCAGTCTGTGGCATTGTCTTATGCCGGCTCTTGAAATCTCAATAATGATTTAATACGTAAACATGCTCAGTGCACCTGCCTCAGTGAAATGCAGTGATTTCCCCTGCTGAGTGGTGTGTGACTCCTTTCCTCTGTTCCAACTGGGCTGTGCTTTCTTCCCTTTTTTCTGTCCTTATTTCTGATCTCACACATCTTTCCAGTAGCATATGTTTATCTTGTGCATTAGATATGCCTCCAAGTGATTTTCTCTTTTGCTTTATTTTGCTGGCATGGTGTCTGCAAATGTGATTAGGCAAAGGATGAACAGCCTCACAGAAATGTCCTTCTTTCCAACTGAGCTAGGGTAGGGGGATCTCACGGGCTTCCTTTACGAATAAAACACAGGGCCAGTTTTGCTACTAAAGCATAATTCAGGACTGAATTTATAATGGAGAAATAATTTGTATCTGGTGAATAAAAATCGTGACTGGACTGGACTGCACATATTTTTTTCTCCTTTCTCATTCTTTGTGTCAAAAGGCAGATTGCAGGAGGAAAAAATCTTTTAAGAGCAAACACAAAAACTCCAGGTTTGCTCACTGGGTGGGCTGACATGGGATGCCAGGTTTGGGTAACTAGTACAGAAGGTTTCCATTTTATTCGGGTTCTGCTCTTTAGAATTGGTTTGGAAACTATTTTAACCAAGTCAATAGAGATGAGCATGGTTAGGAAAGTGATTCATGAGTAAACAAAAATATCCAAGCCTCAGCAGTCTATGAATATATGATGTGGTGAGATTTCCTTTATTACTGAAGAGAAGTTGACTGAGCCTCCACTTCTGCATGAAGAACTTTCAGTTCTCCCAATACCACGACCATCATCACCTCGTGCTGTCTGGCATGTGCTTTCAAATAAATCCTCTTGTACTCGGGCAGTACCTTCTCTCAGAGCCACTGTACCACTGCCTGGGTTGTTCCTGGCTGTTGCTCTGGGCACAGTGTGATTCATTAAAACGTGCACCTGTGCTAGCTCTGCCACAGCTCCAGAAGAGATCTTCTCCTATGCATTACTGGTAGGACAGTTGAAGCCAGGCTGTTATGAGGCACGGAGAGAGAAGAAACATTTTGCCAGTGTCTCAGTCTAAGTACCGAGTCCTTGATTTATGTCCCAGAATTCACTTCTTTTCCCTTCAGTAATTAACAAAAGAAATATCCACTTTCCTCAGAGGTCCCACTCCTATGCAGAGGACATAAAGGTTTGATATGAGTATATTTTGGGTTATTTATTCATTAATAATATCATTTATGAGAGTTGATATTCGGGTCCAAGTTGGACTGTGTCAAACCTCAGGCTGGTACTTTCCATGGATTCTGTTCTGATAAGAAAAATGTTTTGTTGGGAAGCACAGTTCCTTTCTATCTTCTGCTAGTTCTCCAATCTAGATTTTTCACAATCTCCAGAGTACAAGCAGCAATGTGCACAATGCCCTGTGAAGTTACACAAAGCTAAGAAACATTCCCAGTACCTTTCCCACAAACTCCTCAAAAAAGCAAGAAATTCTTTAATGGATGACTACCTATGATTTAATACTTCAAACAAGTCGTCTCTCAATGTTGAACACCGCATTCAGGTCAATGGTCATCGCAGTACCAGGAACAGTAATGTACCAGGAACCTTCCTTCAGATCCACACAGTTAAAGGGCCACTTAAAGGTTTTCCCAAAACAAAGACCAATCTTTAAAAAGGTGAATAGGGGGCAGCCCGGGTGGCTCAGCAGTTTAGCACCTGCCTTCAGCCCAGGGCTTGATCCTGGAGACCCGGAATCGAGTCCCACGTTGGGCTCCCTGCATGGAGCCTGCTTCTCCCTCTGCCTGTGTCTCTGCCTCTCTCTCTCTCTCTCTCTCTCTCTCTCTCTGTGTCTCTCATGAATAAATAAAATCTTTAAAACAAAACAAAACAAAAAGGTGAATAGGGCATCTGGGTGACTTGGTGGGTTAAGTGTCAGTCTCTTGATTTTAGCTCAGGTCGTGATTTCAGGGTCATGAGATCAAGCCCTGTGTCAGTCTCTGAACTCAGCGGGAAGTCTGCTTACGGTTTTCTTTCTCTCTCTCTCTCTCTCTCCCCTCTTCCTCTCCCCTGATAAATAAATAAATAAATCTTTAAAATCTTAAAAAAAAAAAAAAAAAAGGTGAACGCACATCTCCAAACTCTTCAGTATGAGTAGAAACTCTGTGTATCTTAGAATGGTTCCTTCTAGATTCTGACCGTCAAGTTCCCAAACCAAATAATGCAAACTTTAATTGGCAAATCACTATGCAATGAAATTAATAGGAGAAAAAGAAATCCCATGCATATTGTTAAACTTTTTTTCTGCTTGGTTTACTTGAGGAGTCAGAATTAAAATGAAAGTCAAGTGGTTAGTATATAGAGATGATTGAGAGGAAAACCTAAACATGTACTGAGCATCTACTATGTTCAATGCTAAGTAATTTACATATGATGTTTTATTATGCTCCTCAAACATTACGTGATTTAGCCATTATTATAGCCAATTCCTGGGTGAGAATAAAATACAGAGTCAGGGAAATTAAATATATTGTGCAAGGTTTCATAGTTGGCTTGTAAATACGGTGTTAGATTCAGCCAGGTTTGGAAGATTCTACTGTCCTTTTTTTTTTCATGACTGCTATAAGCTTAGTTGGTGTGTTCATTAAGCTGTGGAAACCCAGTGGGATGCGTTCTCCATCCTGGTCCTTTTCATACACGTTGTTGAACAAAACAAGTGTGACCCTATCCCTTGGCCAGTTAAGACTGAAGTAATTCATTCCTTTGAGTCCTTACTATGTACCAGACCCTTGGGGGAATTGCAGGCACAGAAGACAATGCTGATGGGGAAGTCTTTGCACATTTCCAACTCTCCTCAAATCACACTTCATCTCTGCTGCCCATTGCCTCTCCTCCCCAACTGCCCCAAGGAAAGACATGGGGTCACAGCCTTGGGTCATTTGGGGCATTAAGGGAACTTGAAGAATTGGAGGAGTCCCTCCCATGATTCTTTGCTGTTTCCCACATTCTTGTCATTTTTCTCTAACCCTGTGTAATTGACTGTGGGATTTTTAATTGTTAGGAGGGTGAATTTTTCATCAGGAGAAAATAGTCTTGGATAAAAGTAGGTGAAGGAAGAGATTTATGAGGCTTTCAGGAAACTTACAGGAAAACCCCCTAAAAAGTCATCGTTTGTTATTCTTAGTATTGACTTGTTAAAAGTGAATCTCATTACCTTTGTTTTATCTGGCATATTTATGGAATATGATTATTTATTAATGAATTTTTCGAAAGCAAATGTAACAGACACATCAAGGCATTCTCATGATCACTTCACTCTCTGGCTGTGTATATTTAATATGAGTCTCTGGAGACTGTTCAGAAATGGAGAGTTCCGGGAAAACAACAAAAAGCCTTCAATTCCTTAAAATGCACGCATTCTATGAATCATTTATTTAAAGAATTAAGGAGCAAATGTATTTCTGAGTGTGTCTGTGATCACAAATAATCCCCCTCAGCACCCTTCCCAGAATTGTTCAGAACAATTTTCTTTTCCTTCAGGGAGACAGCCATGGCCCTGGGGCCCTGGTACACACAGGTGCGCTGGCCTGACAGGGCTTTGCTACAGAAACTGCTCTCCAGAAGCCTATTCTGGTTAAGTGAGGATGTGGAGGAGCTGATGCTATTGTCTCCTCCCTTGGACCTTTGTACTCACTCTCCATTGCTTCCATTCTTGCAGGTGTTGGTGGGCATCACAGAAGTCCATTAGTGACACCTGAAGTGTTGGGGGCCATCCTCAGTGAGGCAGTCATATAACCAGAGACCATCACATCAGGAAGGGCTCTGCGAGCCATGTCATAACCAGCTTCCTTATTCGACGCATGGGAGACTGAGGCCAAGGAAGGGTCACTGGCTTGTCCATGGTCACCCGGTAGTTACCAGAAGAGTTGAGGCTCCAACCTGGGGCCTTCCCCCCGCTGAGGTGTGAGATTTCATCCAATCTAAATTTCCATCCCATTATGTCTACCCCTAACAGCAGCAACCACGTCCCAGGACTGAAAATCTGAGAGTGCGCCAGACACCAAGAGAGGTGGGTCAGAAACACTGTTATCAGAGCTCCCAGGAAGTGAAGAGCACATGTTTGAATAAAATGCAGCCCTACGTTAAATAAAAATTCAAAAAGGCTGGTCACGCATGGGACCCAAAGTCCTCATGGCAGGATTGTCAGGGTCTGTGCCTTGCTGACGAGCCACACATCCTCTTACTGAGCCTCCGGCACTGCAGGCATCTGGGTTAAAGAGGAAATCATTAAAGCCTCTAAATCGCATCTCCACCAGAATTCATTTACTCTTTTATTCACCTACTCACCAATGTTTGCAGAACCCTGACTCTATGCTAGAGTCTATTCTAGTTTTAGGGATAGTAGAGTGAATTATAGACAAGGTTCCTGCACTGGCATTTACAATCTAGGAGAGGAAAACATTGAATAGTAACACATAGGGGAAACCTGGGACAGGGACCTGTGCTATGCAGAGAATTAGGGCAGGGGGATCTGACCATGGATTCAGGTGGGAAACCCTAGAAGGCTCCTCTGAGGGTTGGGGTGTAAGCTGAGGTCGGAATGCAGAAGAAGGGTTAAGCATGCAGTCGTCAGGGAGAGGAGAGGTCCAGGCTGAAGACAGAACTGGAGTGTCAGCTCTAAGGCTTGTTCAGAAATCTGAAAGAAGGCCCATGGAGCTGAAGAGGGGGAACATGCCAGGTGCCACGTGGTGCTTTGCAGCCCAGTGAGGAGATCAGATTTTATTGTAAGATGGATGCAAACCACTGGAGGATTCTATACAGGGGAGTAATGTTATCTGCTTCAAATAACGACTACTGAATGTGTAAGTTTCCATTTCAAAACAGGGAAATTAAATCCTAGAGGCCTAGAAGAGGCAAGCACTTCTCAAGATGCTTCACTTTTGCTGAAGGAATGACTTTACTCAGTGTAAAAATATATTAGTGTCCTGGGGCTGCTATAACGAATTACCACAGTTTGGTGGTTATCAACAACAGAAAAGTATTCTCTCACAGTTCTGGAGCCTAGAAGCTCAACATCTGCTTCACAAAGCTTAAATCAAGGTGGCAGCATGGCTGGGTTCTCTCCAGAGGCTCAAGGGAAGCCTTGCCTCTCCCAGTTTGTGTGGGTGTAAGTATGCCTTGCTCTGTGGCCTCAGAAGCATATCCTGAGATGAAGGTTTGATGTGGATTCAATGTGGGTAGTTTTACGTGGGAGGTGATTCCAGAAAGCACTGTAGGGGAATGGGGAAGTGAGACAGGGAATGGAATGAAGCCAACAAACATGTATTTTGAGCAGATTACCATGATGGGCAACCAAAGCTCCACTCTACTGTGGAGTGCTGATGACTATGTAGAATGGATCTTGGGGTTATCTCATCCAAGATGGGAGGGGTTTCGGTATTTATTCTAATTCCCATCAGCCATTGCTGAGGGATGCTCTGGGAAGCATTAACTCCCTGGCATGTCTGCGCTGCCTGCAAGCTGGTGGCCAGAGAAAGGCTTTAGCAAATAGTGAAAGGAGGTTGCATTTAGGGGCTGTCAGGTTAGCATGTGCAGGGGTGGACTTAGGTCAATGGATAACCACTATTTTATTTTTCTCCAAAAGTACTGACATCTGCTGTGGTAGATGGTGTTTTTACTATTTCTTGAGTATGTTTCCTCTTATACTGAAAACCAGTTGGGTGTAGTGCTAAAAAGATTTCCTAAAGAGACCAGGATGAGAAAGTTCATAAATATACTACTAAATAGAGGATTTACTTCAAATTTGCATTTATCTGTGAAAACAGAGCATTAGATTTAAGATTTCTTAGTAATTTGACTAGTAAGTACATGTAACCATGCATCTCGTTGGTTCTTACCTGGTAGTTGCATCTAAGCATGCACCTGTTAAGTGTTGTGAGCCCCTAAAAGAGAAAGGAGGCCCCCTTGCCCAAGGAGTTTATAATCTAGCTGACAAGACAGAGATGTGTAAATGATTTTCAAAATAGCCTTCATAGTACTGGTTTGTGAAACAATGCTCATTCTTTCATTCATGAAATATTCATCATGTTAGATAATTTCAGGTACTATTTCAGGTACCAACGATTCAGGCGGAAGCAGAGCTCTCCGTGCCTCTGCTTCCATGGAACTCATATTTTTAACTATGATTCCTCGGCATGTTATTTCAGGTTCACTCACGCTGTCTCTCCTTCTTCATTTTCTGCCACTCCCTTTGAGCTTCTGATGCTGAAGTGATATGGACAATTCATGAACTGTTTGGTCCAAGCTTACAGAGCTCAGACCAGCAGAGCCGGGTCAGATGGAGCTTGCAAGATCCTTGTGCTCATGCTCTATGTTCTCAAGGCCACACTCACCAAAGGTGACAAGATTAGGTCAATGGCCAGAAATATTTTCTGTGAAAATGAAATATTTTCAGCGGCTTGTTTGCAACCTTACCCTTTTTTGACAGCATAGTCGGCTGCATACCACCTCCCGCCCAGATGTCTATCACCAAATCCCTGAGACCTGGGAATATGTTAACTTATTCAGCAAAAGGCATTTTGCAGGTGTGACTAAGTTAAGAGATGGAGAGATGATCTTGGATGATCCATCTGGGTCCCATATCATCACAAGTGTCTTTCCAAGAGCAAGGCAGGAAGGTCATGGGGAGAGAAGCTGCTATGCTATTGGCTTTAGTGATGAAGGAGGCAGACAAGAGCCAAAGGATGTGGGCAACCTTTGGAAGCTGGGAAGGGAAAGGAAAGGAATTTTCCCCTGGAACTTCCAGAAGGAACCCTGCACTGCACACCTATTGTTGACTTCTGACCTCCAGACCTGTAAGATAATAAGACTGTGTTGTTTTTAAGTCACTAACTTTGTGGTCATGTGTTAACAGCGGCAAGAGGAAGTGCACGCAGATGGTAGAGCAGAAAGCCTTCTTCATCTGCAAAATCAGAGTTTTGGACCTGGCTCTTTCTGGTCTGTGGTCTAAGCCTGCCAGATTTGGATCTTCAGCAGGTGACAGACAGGGTCACTCCCGGCCCACAGTACTGCCCAGGCATATTTGGGCTTGAGCACTTAGTCCTACTAGGAACACAGGAGTTAATCTAAGGCACCAATGCTCACGATCAGCCTAAAATGCAAGTGGTATTTTACTGGCAGCCTCTTAAAAGCACATGACTCATTCAGAAATACAACATTTAGTCGATGACTGTGTCAGACTTTCAGGTAAATTTAATCAATGGATAACCACTATTTTATTTTTCTCCAAAACAGAATTTCATATTGCATTTCATTCCATTAGCCTTGATATAAAGCGGCAGTTGATAGCAAGCCATATTGACAGGCCCTCCTGGGCATAATCTAGTAGTCACCTTAAATCTCGTATTCACTGCATGATTCATGACATGCAGAGGAGCAGGCAGTCATTGAACATTCGAACATTTCAATAGAAAGCTAAAATAACCGAATACTCAGATCTTCTATTTGGATTATTTAATCCACTTAATTAATTGGGAGGAATTTGCCTCCCAGCTTCTCAGTCCTAACACATGCCATGATAAAGGGCAGCAGGCAGGTGATTCTTGGGGGGGTGGAGGTGGATGGGGTGACAGTGCCTGACTTTCAAAGTTGCTCTCCCCAGGAGCTAGCCCCTGCAGTGGGCTCCCGCTGGGGACAGCTGTCTTTCTTTGATGCGACGGATGATGAATATCATTCTAGATCACAAACGTTTCTTGATCACCTAGTAAGTGTCAGGCTAGTCACTAGGGGTTTAAAGATTAATAAGGGTCAGATCCTACCCTGGAGGGTCCTCAGTCTCAGAGGAAGAGCAGAAGTCCTAACTCGGGGAGTTTCTCTGAAGTTTATGAATTATTTCTCACTGATGAGTTATTTTGGGTTAGCAGTACTGGTGATGGGAAAGCTAATAGTGACTTCAGAAGCTAGCTTCTAGTAGTTCTTTATTTACAGAAGGCTAACAAAACAGGTTTGGAGGTTGGAGAAGGAAGAAGACCCAGAGGTCTTTCCCGGTCACTGGAGAGCACTGGAGTGAGATGGTTCGTATCAGTGACATAACTGTCACCCGAGAATAGGTGATGTCACTAGGAGAAGAGTTCTGGGTGGCCTTGGCGCAGTATTAGATTGCTATTGGACGCCATTTAGCTCATGACATCGTGTAGTTTGAGAATCTGAGAGGTAATTAAATCAGACCAACAGAAAATCCAGCTATGAACAAAAAATTATTTTTAAAAAAGATTTTATTTATTTATTCATGAGAAAGAGAGAGAGAGAGGCAGAGACATAGACAGAGGGAGAAGCAGGCTTCCTGCAGGGAGCCCCATGTGAGACTCAATCTCTGACCCTGGGATCACGCCAAAGGCAGCTCAACCGCTGAGGCACCCAGGCGTCCCTGAACAAAAAATTCTATATTGGGCACACATTGGAAATGGAATGTGAACCAGTCACAAAGGATAACAATCAGACTGCTGCCAGCAACAGAACGAAGAGGGTGGTTGAATCACCCCCACTGGGGTTTTGCTTTAAAGACACATGTGATGCTACAAACAATTCAGCCCAATCTGATTCTTATAGTATGTGAACTCTCTGGGTTGTCCCATGAGCATTCTGCCCACGAGGTAGATATCTAGTAGTATCGAGAACACAGAGATGTGAAAAGATTAAGGGCTCCTCCCACTTCAATCGCGTCTCTTCTCCTGCCAGGGCTTGTCAGAACCACAGAACCATGGCCCGTCCACCAGCCTGCAACAGGCGAGCAGCACTCACTGGGGCAGGGCTCTGTGTGTGAGCGCTAGACCTCGGTACTGAGGGGCTGAAAGGTATAAAGGCAGGCTCTGCCATAGAAGAGCATATGAGTCTCCTCTCAGGGAGACTGGCCACCTCAATGCAAAGATAACCATACAAGAGTTTCAAAGTGAAACATCCACCAAAGGTTGCAGTTTGTCCTGCAAGAAATTGAGGGCAAAAGTAGGCCTTGGGTTGGATTTTGAAAGGACAAACCAGAAGGCCTTGGGCTGATAACCAAGAAAATCCCTTGCACGTCTTTTTTGCATGTGATTTGTGCACTAGCTGCTCACTGGTGAGGTAGGATGTGTCACAGGAAGAGTTCCGAGTTTGGCAATGAGATAGACCTGAATCTAAATCACCACTCCCAGCTCTGTCCTTTCCTACCTCAGTGGGTGAGGCACTATAATCGTCTCTGAGCCTCAGTGTTGCTATTTAGAAAACAGAATAAGACTTATCTCAACATGTTTTTAACAGGATTCCATTAAAAAAAAAAAATGCCTTGAATTCAGTCTGAGTACTATAGTCTGTTAGGGTAATGGTTAAGTAAGACGTCCAAAGCTACAAATGCTGGAATAGAGACGTTCACGTCTTTCTCATGTTAACCTGTCCCTAGTGTAGTCTGAGTTGGTGGGATACCTCACTCCACGAAGTCTACTGGGGACCCATATACTTTTGATCTCATTCTCTGTCATCTCCTTGGGCAGGGATCTGCAAATTATGGCCTTATAAGTAGGTTTCTTTGGAACACATCATGTCCATTTGTTATCATACTGTCTACAGATGCTCTCATCGGGAGAGTTCAATAGTTGCAATAAAGACTAAATGGGCCATTGGAGATCAAAACATTTACTACTCGAACCTTTAAGAAAAACATTTTGCTGACCTCTGCTGTAGGTCATCTTACCTTCTCAGGTATGGCCATGTCCGTGTTCCAGCTCTCTAAACAAGGAAAAAAAAGTAATCTGAAGGAACAATTTCCTCTTAGGATGGATTTTGTGTATGTCACTTCAGCTGACGTGGCAGTGGTGGGAACTTGGTCACTTCTAACTGCAAGGTGAGCAGTATTTAGTTGGGCAACTGTATTCTAGGCTTTACCTACATTACTTTGGAATAAAGGATGAATGAATTTTGGAGGAAAACCAACAATACCTGTCACACTATAAATTCTGTTTTTTTTCCCCTGGGAGTCAATCTACCCAAAGAATCCCCAGTTCTCGTTCCTCCGCTACCATGTCTTCTAGCCTCTGCTTCTTGCTTTCCAGAGCTGCTCAATTGTTATTATTTTTTTTTTATCATTAATGTCACCTAGTTCTCATATAATCTTAGAATATCTGGTTGATCCTTTTTGAACCTATCCTGTTCTTTACTGCAAGTTTCTCAACCTTGGCACTTAACATTTGGAGATGCATAGTTCCTTATGTGTGGCAGGGGGGTGGGGGGGGATGGCTGTCCTGGGTACGACATAAGCATCATCTCTGTCTTCTATCCTGTAGTACACCCTGTTGTGACAACCCAAAATGTCTCCAGACATTGTCAAATGTCTCCTTGGCTACATGCCAAGTCATGTAGCCCCAAACCAGGGCTTCTATACTTTACCTTTTGCATGTTTAATGTTTACCAACCTTTTGTATTTCTCTGGTTGAGATCATTGAAGATACTGACTTTTTTGGTTTTATAAAGCAGTATTCTTCGACCAAATTTAACCCCTTAGGTTTTGAACATTTAATAAGTTCTTATCTCTATATGTGAGGTGTTTTAACTTTGAAGAGCTCTAGTTATTATTCCACCCAAGTAATCTGATGGGCATTAGGATCGCTTCTAGAATATCTGCAATGATTGGATCAGGCCCTGGATTAGGGGAGACTTTGAGGCAGTCAGAGCAAAAGCCATTTGAATTAGTCATCAAAAAGCGGCCTTCAAGGAAGAGAAGTTCCCTGAGAAACAAGGTGGACTTACTAACTTCTTGTACTGATGGTAAGAAAACACCCAGCCATGTTATTATGTGTCATGTCATAGTCTAGACCTTAAACTTCAGGAGGGATAAAAATCATCTAGGAGCTTGTTTAAGTTCTTATCTGGGCAGGCTGGGCAGAAATATATATTTTTCACAAGTGTCCCAGGAAATTCTGATGCTAGTGAACCACGGACCTCAATTTAAGAAACATTGTGTTAGATGAACTCTTCAGAAATCTTCAAAATATTTATATTTTCATTTAAATGATGGCTGTTAATCATGAGTAAGAAATTACACTTCGTGTTGGTGGTTTATTTTGTTTGGTAGTCCAAGTCCTGACCTATGTGCCCAAGGATCAATGAGGGACAAGGTGCAGCTTTGTTAATTATGTGGCCATGCCTCATATCCCAGCACAGACCTCTGGGAGAAGCTGCACTGGATCGTGTGTTTTAGGCTGGAGTCAAAGTCTAACCTTTTACTTTTTCCTCCACAAACTTTTGCATATTCTATCTCTTGTCTTTGCCTCCAAAATAAATTACAGGCTGGACTCTGCTAGTGCAATATAGGGCAGATGATCCCAGTTACTCACACTAGTGACCTAGGGAAGAAGTAAAACATCAAGAGACCAATTTATGCTGTAAAGATAAAATTGTAACCAAAGTCAACACATTTCAAGCAGTGAACGAGGAACTTTAAAATGGTGAGAAAGATTCTTTTTTGCTAGTAAAATAAGTGATTCCGATGGATTGACTTTAACAGATGATGCATAATCTCATTCTTGCACAGTGTCAGTGACCAGACCTGACCAGTCTGGACCTCTTAGCTTATGGGAGGCTGATAGCTTATGCGAGGCTCCCCTGGAGACGGATGGGAGGTGGTCAGGCCTCCTGTTCCAAGGCAGAGAACGATCTTTCCCTCTTATCCCACCAGCAGTCAGAATGCAGAAATTTCGAGAGAGGAGAAAAGCCATGTTTGCAAGGGAACTGCTCTTTGGCATAGCTGGCCTGGCCCCTGAGCATCAGGCTTTCGCAAATGAGACCAATCTCCTTCTCACGTTAGTGCAAGTAAGAATATGCGGAAGGCTCTAGAGCATGGATGCCTTCTGTTCTGAAGTGACCCCCTCATTCCAACGCTGGCACACTTTCTGACCCAGCACCTGACACTGAGCTGAGCACATAGTAGGAGCTTTGATAAGGCACAAGGTCAGATGCAGGGCTCAAAGGTACGCCTCCCAGGTGGATAAAGGCCCTGCCGAGATAAAGTCGATGTCATGTGAGGGCAACACTGAATGCGCCTTCCCTGTCCCACGGTTCCTCTTGCTTTGACCACAGACTTCAGAGGGTTTCCTTCATCTGACATCCCTGGCACTGGTGTTTTGTAGGGTTGCTATGTCTGACAGTGATCACATCCTCCCTACAACGAACCACTTTTACCTCCTCTCCCTACCACTTAGCTTCTGGATTTGGTTTGATATTTCCATCTCTGGCCTGAGAGCTGATCTAGTTTTCCCTGGCTACGGGGTGGAAACAGGAGCAACTGATATGGGGTGCTACCCCTCCTTAAGACCCGGGATGATGTGGCAGTTTGCTAGAGCTGAGTGGCGCAGACTACTGAAATGTATCATCTGACAGTTTGGGAGACCAGGAGTCTAAGATCAAGGTGTTAGCAGGCTGATGTCTTCTTAAGATTACGGGAGAGAATCCGGTCCATGCCTGTCTCCTACCTTCTGGTGCTTTGTCGACAATCTTTGGTATAGATGAACCACCTGACCTCTGCCTTCATGTTTACACAGCATTCTCTGCACGTGTGTGTCCAAATTTCCCCCATTTAAAAAAAATATTATTTTATATATATATATTTTATCTCTCTCTCTCTATATATATATACATATATATATAGAGAGAGAGAGAAAGATTGAGTATAGGCAGGAGGGGCAGACAGAGAGGGAGAGAGAATCTGAAAGCAGACTCTACACTGAGTGTGGAGCCCAAAGTGGGGCTCAGTCCTACAACCCTGAGATCAGGACCTGAGCTGAAACCAAGAGTCAGATGCTTAATGGACAGCCACCCAGGCAGCCCCAAATTTCTCTTTTTTATAAGGACATTAGTCATAATCTCAACTTAACTAATCACATCTGTAATAATCCTATTTCTAAATAAGGCCACATTCTGGGATACTAGGGATTAGGACTTTCTCTATGGGGGACAAAATTCAAGCCATAAGACATGGTGACTTTCCCTGCACAAGTACCTACCAGGCTCTGACCAGACTAGAGGGAAAAGTGAGACACTCATATAGAATGCTACATTCAGGGGCATAAGACAGGTCGGCACTCAAGATAAATATGATTATATATTTTTAAAAATAAAAATAAAAATAAAAAAGCCTAAGATAACAAAATATCAAAACGTTCAATAACAGCAGCGTCTGACCCCACTGCCCTCTAAAGGGAGAGGCCTTTGTCTCTCTTTACTCTTGAATATGATTCCACTAAATTTAGAACTCAACTGAAGACATTGTTCTGGATTTTAGAATTCAGAAGGCTCATTTAACACTGGGAGTGAACTTTATTAATTTCCTACCTCAGTAATTCTCTGCCAAGTACTTCACACTTCTTTCAAACTATGTGTTTAATTAGAATACCTTGATTTCTCAGACTCACTTAAACACTTCCTGGAGGGGATCTCTCTGCTTCAGTTTGATGTTATTTGGCCCTGTTGGTGTTCTCAGTCTTTGGTGTTTTGTTTTGTTTTTCTTTAAATACCAAATAATGGTGTATTTGATGGAGCAGGGCTCTCTCCATGCTTTGCTCCATCCCTAGCCTCTTCTAGGGGTTGACTGGGTCTCTCTGGATGCTTATTCCTCTTCATTTCGAGGGTAAAGGCAAATGGGGGTGTGATGATGAAGGAGCAATTTCCCCAAGACTCATCAAACTCACCCACACAATTCTAGAGAAAGCACTCAATTCCTGAGAGATTAGCATTAAGGTTTTTTCAGGGGCCACCCTGACCTATTTTGCCAAAGTAACAGAGAGAGAGAGAGAGAGAGAGAGAGAGAGGTAACAATAGCAGGTAGGTTGGCTGGTCCTTACAAGTTAGAGTGAGCTGCACAACCCTTTTTGCAAATCACATAGTTTAGGGCTTGTCTTCTCTGCGGCAGACTGTGTAGACGGGGCGACTGGCCGTGTGGCTGCTCGTTATCTCTGTTCCTAGGCTTTTCCAGCTCCCTCCTGGAAGGCTACTTTTCTTTCCATCACCTGTCAGACCCCCCAACTTCATTCCAACTTAACTTTCCGTAACACACACACACACACACACCCAGCACATGCATTTCTGCACCTACACCAAATTCACCTGCCAGCCACCTACCTAATTCAGTAGCAGAATATCTCTTTGAGCCTTTAGTTTCTTTTGTGAACTGCAAGTATTGACCAGGCTAGTTTCCGTGGTTATATTGGGGGAGAAGAGGGTCTCCGAGGTGAACTGGTTTTATCAATGTTCTGATCTTTTTTCTGTGCTCTTCACTAATCCCTTACATGTCACAGCTTGGAGGAAAACAATGGCTCTCTCGCTGTGTTAACGTGTACAAAACCGCACAGTCCTTGGCACCCAGCTGGGGCCTAGTACATCACGGCTTTAGTTATATACCCAATAAAGAAAATCTGGGAATCATTTTAAGAAAAAGGAAATTTCACATTTAGGCAAATGTACTGTATTTCTTTTTTTTTAAAAAAAATCAATTAATTAATTAATTTGAGGGGGAGAGAGAGAGAGAGAGAATTATTGGGGTTTGGGGGCAGAGAGCGTAGCAGACTCCCAGGCTGAGCGGGGAGCCCCATGCCGGGCGGTCCCAGGACCCTGGGATAATGACCCGAGCCGCAGGCGGAGGCCTGACGAGCCCCCCCGGGCGCCCCCTATGCTGTATTTCACCGTCCGGGAGCCCGAGGTCTGCGGAGAGCGGGGCGGTAGCTGTAGGTGGGCCGTCGGGCTTGCTAAGGGCTCGCTGCGGCTCTGCTCCCGGGGCACTAGCTAACGGGGGGCCCGGCGTCTCGGGTTGCACGGCCAGAAGGAGAGGACTGGCGCGAACGCTCCGGCTGGGAGGCGGGGACACCCTGCGGGCCGAGGGACACGCGCCGCCGTCCGGATTCTGGCGGACCCCGAGCGCGGCGCCGAGCCCCGGGAAGGGCGGCCTCCAAGATGCTCCAAGATCGGGGGGACCCAAGATGCTGCCCCGGGACGCCGAGCTCTCGAGAGACGACCATGGCCGTGAGCTGTGAGCTGTGTCTAGGATGGACACTGTCGGGTTTAGGCTGCGCTCGTTTTCCTTTCAGAGCCAGAGACGCGGGGAAGGGAGACGTTTCCTCAGAAGTCAAAGACCAACACGTGCTGGCTGCAAGGGGGGGCAGCGCCGCGGGGGGGGCGGGGGCGGGGCGGGGCGGGGCGGTCCGCTCGGGGCTGCGCTGACCCCGGGAGCCCCACGGCCGCCGCCGCAGGGGACCGGCCGGCCACGGCCCTTCTTTCCCTGGATCCGCAGCCGCAAGTCCTCACCTCCCTGGCTCACCTCCGTGCTGCTGCGACGGCCACAGCCTCCGGACGCGGCTCCGCGGCGGCCCGCACGCCCTCCGCGCTCAGCCCTCGCACACCACGTTCCTGCTCTCCACACTGCGCACGCTCACCCCCACACTCACGCACCGCACAACACACGCCTCACCCTCACACTGACTTACCTGCACGCGTCCGCTGCACGCACTCACCCCCCTGCACTCCCTACACGCACTCGCGTGGGAACACACCCTCACACATCCACACACACTCCCCCTGTGCACTCCCTCACACAACCACACCCTCCTCACACACGCACTCGCGTGGGAACACACAATCACACATCCACACACACTCCCCCTGTGCACTCCCTCACACACACCACACCACACCCTCCTCATACACGCACTCCTGCTGTAACACACTCTCACACATCCACACACACTCACCCCTGTGCACTCCCTCACACAACCACACCCTCCTCACACACGCACTCGCGTGGGAACACACCCTCACACATCCACACACACTCCCCCTGTGCACTCCCTCACACACACCACGCCACACCCTCCTCACACACGCAATCGTGTGGGAACACACTCTCACACATCCACACACACCGCGTGCATTCCCTCACACACACCATGCCACACCCTCCTCACACACGCACTCCTGCTGTAACACACTCTCACACATCCACACACACTCACCCCTGTGCACTCCCTCACACACACCACCTACACCCTCCTCACACACGCAATCGTGTGGGAACACACTCTCACACATCCACACACACCGCGTGCATTCCCTCACACACGCCACCCACACCCTCCTCACACACGCACTCGCGTGGGAACACACTCTCACACATCCACACACACCGCGTGCACTCCCTCACACACACCACGCCACACCCTCCTCACACACGCACTCCTGCTGTAACACACTCTCACACATCCACACACACTCACCCCTGTGCACTCCCTCACACACACCACACCCTCCGCACACATGCACTCGTGTGGGAACACACAATCACACATCCACACACAACCCTGTGCACTCCCTCACACACACCACACCCTCCTCACACACGCACTCCTGAGGTAACACACTCTCACACATCCACACACACCGCGTGCATTCCCTCACACACACCACCCACACCCTCCTCACACACGCACTCGCGTGGGAACACACTCTCACACATCCACACACACTCACCCCTGTGCACTCCCTCACACACACCACACCTTCCTCAGACACGCACTCGCGTGGGAACACACACATCCACACACACTCATCCCTGTGCACTGCCTTTTACTCATCCACACATCTCACCACTCACTCACATGTGAATACACTCACACACTCACTCATGTGTGTTTCCTTACACACTACACACACTCCTCACACACACCCAGTGATTTGTGACCCCACACATGCACACTTGCACATACTCACACATGTACATTTCCCCACATTCGCTCACCACTTGCTCCTCACCCACACACACTCACACATTCATGCATGTGCACATGTACATACTGTTGCACACTCTCATGAGGCTCCTGGTTTATTACTGTCCATGTCCAGGCTGTGATCATAAGGCCACTCTCTGAATTTCTTTGCACTCCCTCAGGTAGCTGGAACTGCGTGTGTCCTCTCCTGAAAGCAGAAGGCTCACTGTGTTCATACGGGCAACTGGCTTACTAAATGGTATAAATTTGGTGAGGAACACACAGGAAGTGGTTTTGTATTTTTCCAAATACAACCTTCCAATCTGCTTTGTCAAATCTCCAGTTCCCTTAATGATAGATCCCGTGGCTTCTCAGTTATTGTCAGGCATCCAGAAAACACAGTCCAGTCTAGATAAAAAGGCAATATATGGTGATTCACTCACTTTTCTGGGACCCATCCCGGCACCCTCTGGAAAGAGGAGGGGGCGTTTGGCTGTTTCATTCTAGCTTCTGTTGAGATGAGGAGGAGGTATGATCAGAGGAAAGGGGCAAAGCTTTTACGTAGCTGCTGCCACCGGAGCTCTCTCCCCGTGGCTGATGGTCCCTCTCAGAGGCATCAGAGGGCCGGCTCTGGAAGGGGTGCAAGAGGGTACTCGGGAGGGTGATGTGTTGTCTCTACGTGCAGGGGTTCCTGATGTGGAAGGCCAGCCGTACCCCTGGGCTCCTACACTATGCAGCACCCCCACAGCAAGCCAGCCTCCCGGATGCTGTGGTGGGGAGTCTGCTCAAAATTGACAGAGTTCCTTCACATTGTTAAGCAGCTAACAGACCACGGTGAGGCAAATGGTGGGTGGGTGCCAACCTTGCCGTTGCTGCTGGTTGGCCCTCCTACTGTACCTCTTGGAAAGGCGTGGAGGGAGGACCCACACATCCAACTGAGCAATGTCCCTGCTAACTTTTCTTGCATTTGCTCTTATTCTTCACAAATGAGACTTTTGGAGCTTTTTGGAGGGAGTACCTGTGCTAGGCAGTCTTGTAAGAAAGCCCCAAGATCCCTGCCCTGCGTTATTCTGAGATTGTGACTTTGATGGGTTTTCCTTCCAGGAATGGGTCTGGTCATAGGGCACCGTGGACTTTGAGAAGGGAAGCTGTTGGGGTGCACCTGACCTAGTCAGGAGAGTCCTGAAGAGAGACGGGGCTCTTCCTGCAAAGACACTGGAGGTGGGAGAGGGGCTGGATAGGGGAGCCTTGTGTCTGATCCTGAAAGTGGAGGGGAACACGTGGTGAGGAGCATGGGTGGCCTCTAAGAACAACCCGTGGCTGAAGACAGCAAGGAACCCGGGACCTCAGTCCTACAGCTGCAAGGAACCAAGTTCTACCACAACTGGGGAGCTTGGAATTGAACCCAGAGCATCAGGTGAGGTCGCCACCAGCTGACACCGTGATGTCTGCCTGTGAGACCTTGAACAGAGAACCCAGCCACCCTGGGTCTGGGCTTCTGACCGTGACAACTGTGAGCTAACAAGCTTCTGTTGTTTTAAGCCAATAAGTTCTTGGTGATCTGTTATAAAGCAACAGAAATGAATACGCTGTTCCTTCTCCTGCAAGCAGGGAAGAGGAAGAAGAGACCTCAGGGCTTTCCATGGAAGTCAACAATTCCCCAATTCCAATCAGTGGGTTTCGTTCATTTTTTTGCTTGTTTGTTTGTGCACCTACAAATTGCAGGCATATGCTGGGTTGAGGGTAGTAGGGTCACGCAGCCCTGCAGAAATGACCGCTGCCACTAGCGTCAGCTTCGGTACTATGATGTTCAACTTTGGGTTTTAGCTGCAATTCCCAGACAGAAGCAAAAGACATGTACAACATCCAACTCCCCAAGGGAGAGAAAGTGGTCCCAGGATCTTCGTCCCTTTACAAAGTGTCCCTTTTACCATTATGTTGACTAAGTGTGACTCCAGGGTGTAATCATGAAGTGATTTTATTTTTGCTCCCCTTGCTCCTTTATTCTTTGGGACCAATTAGTCTCTTGCTCCTGGATAACCATGACTTTTGTGGTCACCTTCAGGTAATAAAAGGTCTTCTAATCAGTAATTAATATGCCTAATTCAGAGTCACAGCCAAAACTTCTAACTTGGCTCAAGGTTACAGCTGCCCCCTTCCCCGGCTGTTGTGCCCGTTATTTGCGGTGTGGAGGGGCATAGCTGACTTAGTTTCTTTCCAACTCCACTTTAATCCGCGGGCTCTCCTTCCCCACACTCTGATTTCTTACCTCTGTGAGGCTGGAGGAGAGGAGCAGAAGAGTAATGGAACGTTCCAGGCTTGTCTTTATGTAGGTAGAAGATCCCCAATACGGGAGGGCAGTGTGGAAAGAACCAGATAGAAGCCATTAGAGAATTAGCTGTGCCCTGTGTCCTGCCCAGAGAGTCAGAGGCCAGTCCGAGACCCACTGGCCACTTTCCCTTCTCTTCCCTCCTTGTCTGTCTTGTATTTATTTTACCCAGGTCTGTCTGGCTTCAGCATGCTCCTGTCCATCACATTGCCTCACTTTCTTCTCCTGCACCCCCCTCCCCACTGCCAAGTGAAGATGTTTCTCAGCCTCCTGCCTTTGACCTGCTTCTCTGGCTTTCCTCCACTCCACCCTTCATTCCCACGCGCCCCGGGGGGGTGGGGCAAGGCATCCTTCCCAGTGTTGCCGGCTCTCTCCCTCCTCTGAGCTCTAGTCAGTGTTCCCAGGGATCTGTTGGGCATCTTGACCTGAAGGTTCACAGCTTCCTATGATTCCCCATGTCTCAAGGGCAGGTTATCCCTCTCCTGCCCCTATTCCTTCCCTCTGAAATTTCTTCCTCGCTTTTCTTAACCTCGCCACTGTTGCCCGGCCACCCGGGCCACCCCCCGTCTTCCACTGCCCTTCTTCCCTGCATCACAGCCGCTGCCAAGTGCTTCCACTCTGCCTTCACACTGGCAGTGGCCAGGTCTCCTCTTCTCCCTCACAACTGCTTCTCCCCCACACCTGCTGCTCACAGTAGTAACCACTAATATTTTGGTGTATATTTTTCCAGCTTTTCTTCTGTCACTGTATTAAGTAAATAAGTAAGTAAATATGATGCATATATTTCTGGAGATAAGGATCATACTGTTCACATTGTTCTGTAAATTCGTTTTTTTTTTTTTCACTTAGCAATGCATTATGAAAATCTTTCTAAATCATTTCCTATTCATCCACAATATTCTTCAGATACTATAGTAGTTGAGGATTTGGGGGTTTGCCTTCTATTTTTCAGATAGGGACCCTATGGCCTCTTTCTCTTCAGTTAATGGTGGCCTAATTCTCCTGGAAGAGAGAGGAAAATAAAATTATGCTTAACATGTGGCATATGCCATTCCCAGTGCCCCAAATTCATTCGGAACAGCGTGCAGTATGAAGTGGATCCGGACATTGTCTGACTTTAGAATGAGTGTCTAACAAGTGTTTGTTAATAGAGGAAAGGCAGCATGGGAAGGCAGGATGAGATGCGGAACCTGGCTGGGTTGACAAAAGCTATCCTCAGGCTTGGCCCAGGACAGATCAAGGGGCTATTCCCCAAAGGGCTCATGCAACTTCCATGAAGACACCGTGTCAGAAGGTGAAGACACCTTCTTCCGTGCACTGTGGAGAGGCACTGGGTGATCATTGACAAACACTCCCAGTCAGGGGATCTCCCAGGAAGGGAGACTCTCAGTGATAAAAGGAGACGGTCCCAACAAACCAGGACAGGTGGTCATGCTACTCAGGGGTCCTGACCTGGGTTCAAATTCTTCTCTAAAGGATGCCAATTCAGTCCAGAAGCTTTGCAGCCACTACCTCACCCCTGTAGGAACCTTCAGTGTGGTTTCTGGGGGGAGGGGGGGGGAGACTATATTTTCCAGTCCTAATCCTTTAATGTGCAGGAGAAATGAATGTCATTTATTTTTTTTATACCTTAATTATTTTGGATTCTCTGTCATGAGCAGCCAAACTTAATTCCTACTGATACAACTGTATAAAGGTAATACTAATTAAATTCATTTGCATAAAACTCGCCAATTTTATTTCTTAATTACTGTGATATGCAATAATGAAGTATGTACCCCAGAGTGCCATTGTGAGTTTTATTTGATTATAGCACTAAACTTAATTTATAGGTATGCTTGGATTCCTTTAATAGTTTGTTGATTACATAGTATAGTCATCCACTGACGACTTAGAATCTAACACAGGAGGACACATACTCCTTCTAGCATGTGAATGGAGGCCCAGGGCACCAGGGCTCCCTACTGAATTGGAAAAAATAGTGGATTCTCTTTTGAGCAAAGTCTGGGAGACAGCATTAACATACACCTCATGGCCAAAGTGCATTTTATCCTGCCTTTGCTGCAAGCGCTTGTTTTTAGAGACATGGTATGACCTTTAGCATATCCGCATCTGTGAAATAATAAGCCACTCTTTACATCAAGATTTTGCTGCATTACAGATGCTTGGAAAGGGTTTTCACAATTATTATTCTAGTGCTGGTCTGCTTCTCTTCTTCTCTTGAATAATCTGCTTGAGGCATTCAAAGGGTCTACTCATTCTAGGACATGACTATAGCTAATTTGCTGAGAGTGGCTAAACATATCCCAAGCCTGCTTAGGACATCTGCCTAAGAAGTTAAATCATTTTAAGTGGAGGAATTAGGCTAATGTTTTCTACTAGGAGAAAACCCTGAATCTTGGTATTCTGCGCAAGACTTGTAATGGTAGAAACAAATTATGCTGCAGAGATACAAAAGAAAAATAAATCCATCTTCTTTTAGTAGGAGCTTGACACTTTTATTTAGAAAATTTATACTTCTGAATGTTTCCTTCGTCCATTACATATGCATTTCAAATGTGACTCTCTTAGGTTAATAGTCTATGCCTTAAAAACAGATCAGGGTGAAAGTGGGGATTGGAACCACTTTGAAGTAAGAAAGGAGAGGATTTATCTAAGATCAGATGAATTGAAGAGCATAGCAAATCCTTTTTTTTTTTTTTGCAAAATCAGGGATATTGTGATATGCCTGAAAGATTCTGAATAGAGGAAGATTTCCTTGCAAATTACTTTGGCATCACCACGAATATCCCCAAGACTTTAGCATGGAAACCTAAGTGGAATTCTATATAATGGACCATCATCCAGAATATATCAGTCATGGATGTACACATTGTGTGTGTTTTTAAGATGCTCTGCTATTTGTTGGTTCAACATTGTATGCTATTTGCTATGCACATAGGATAAACTGGTGAGTGGAGGCTATTTGCCGGAGGCAATTTGGAAGAATTCTAGCTAAGGGAATAAAAGGCAGCACTAAGGTATATTCTGATTGGTGTTCAAATAAGGTCCACAGTGGGGCTCATGATGCTGAAAGAGGTTTGGTTTTGAACTAGATAGGCAGTTACCCTTCCTCACTTACTCCTGAGCCCTGGTGAAAGCCAAGTTGTCTACACTGTGATTCACGTACATGATCGACCAGCTCCATGTAATCTATTTTCCTGGGAATAGCTGGGGAATCACAGAGTACCACCCACCTCTGGTTGTGGATGCTGCACCTTACTCTGTGGAGTTCAAACACTAATAAATGTCTTTGAACAAAAAAGGAAGCCTGTCCTCACTAATCTCATTGTCCTTGTTCCTCTCCACTATTAGCCCTTTTTTGAATCTTTTGAATCTCCTGACTTAGGACTTTCTAGAAAGACATCTGGGTAATTGACTTCCTCACATTACCAAACCACTATGAGAAGGGGTAGGTGTAGGCTCAACTAGATGCTTCTGGCTTTTCCCAGCTGTAATATCTGATTAGCCTCCTGAATGTCTGCATGGCCAGGAGGCTGGGACCGTGGATGAGGCTCGTCCTGGTGTGTCAGATTCTGGACCCACTTGGGGTATCTGTTAGCTCATCTATAAAATAGTGATTTAGAAAGATTGTGGACCATCGCTGAGTCCTTTGTCATTGTGAGTAAGCATCATGTTCTCCTTCCATGCCAGGTAGTATTATTATTTTTCTTAACATCTAACTGGGGAAGGATGGTGCCAGGGAAGTTTCAATCTTGCTCTCACAGAGGGCACCTCAGTGTGACAGTGAACACATTTTTCCAGGGAGGGCCTAGATTAGCATTTGTTTCCTTGTAGTGATTCATGATCCTGAATATCTGTAACCTTGTGGTACTCCTTCTGGCTGGATTTCTCTACTTGGCTAATTTAGAATGCAGAATTTCATCTTCAGAGAAAGTTCAACATTTGTTGTCCTTTACTCAGCCTCCCAAGGGTGACGGTGGGGGCGGGGAGGCAGGCAAGCAGGCTTCCATCACTAGGGCCCGTTTGCACAGCTACTGTGGAGAATAGTAAAATATGTTTATCCAAAGAGAAGCATAAAATGTATAACACCCCCCAGCCCCCACCCTCTTTCCACTAGAGCGCTATCAGAAAAAGTGAAGTTCATATTACACTTAGAAAGATCTTAAATTGTTTTGTTTGTGGTTTCTCATTTCCTGAGACTTTGGGAAAGTTTGACCTAGCTTTTTTTTCTTCTTCTCCTTCGTAATATATTTTATTGGAAGGGGAGAAGGTGATGCTCTTGTCACTAAGCAACACGAATAGAGAAGGGAGCTCGTGTTGTTTATTGTATAAACAGTGCAATAATGAAGATAAAGAACTGAAATCCTGACCTTTTCTCTGTTCCTTCATAAGGCAGCCTGAAATGCCAGTGCGGTGTCTGAACACGTTAATATAATGGGAGAGACACCATTCACACCCCGAACCTTGACCTTCACAAGCACAGGGAAGAATGCTAGCATACTAGTTGTTTTATGAGAATGACCAACATAATTTTAATCAGTAGGCTGGAGACACAATATACACATAATCTCTACTTCAGATATCTATTCCAGGATTTTGTTTCTGGCTCCATTTCAAAAGAATACTTGACCAACTATTCTGTGTCTGTAATTGAAAATTTTGTCTGGTGTTGTTTTTCAGTATAGGGAGACACTTAAAGACTGAGCAGTATGAGGGCCTGTTTTCTTATCTAACAGATGAAGAACGAGAGAGGTTAATTGGTTTGCCCAACGTCACCACACTGAACAAGCTCCAGAATTCTGTCACTAGAATTCATTAGCATTGGTATACAGAAGTCGGAGAGCCTAAATAACAAATTTCCCACAGTAAAATTTCTTTGAAATGGGTGGTAAATGTGGATGTAAGAGGGAAAAAAAAAAATAAAGGGCCTTAATCTGATATTCATTCCATAAATATTTACTGAGTGGACATGATATACCATCTGATAACTAGTAGAAATAGAATATTTAAAGTTCTTAGCATGGCCTTTGGGGAGAGAACTTCTCTCCTTTGCCTCAACATAAAGTCATTTTCATCACTCATTTGTTAAGTTGGTCATATTCATCCAACATTTACTGAGCACATCCCGTGTGCTAGGTACTGAGTTGGCACCTGTGAATAGAAAGATTCAGAGTTGGTTAGTCTCAATATCAGGGAGCTCAAAACCAAGTGAGGGAGAGACAGATCATTTCAACTGGACATACAACATTAGAACAAAGTGCAAGATGCTTGGAAATGTAAAATGTGTGTTTCCAATGCTGTGCCAGAAGAGGATGGTGGATTGGGAATGCCTTCTGGAAGAGGTGATCTGACCTGGATCTTATCAGAAGAAGTTACCTATATGGATGTTGATAACTATAGGAAGGGTAGGAAAAGACCTTCCAGGCTGAGAGTGCAACATACGCAAGACTGCTAAGTAAGAAATTGTGTATGTGCATGAATATGCACTTGATGTTGGGGTGATAGCCTGAATAGGTTGGTTGTGGACCTCATGCAGATATTCTGGTTAAAGAAAACTGCGTCTCTACATTCAAGTGATTGCCCAGTGGGAGTAAAGATAGTGAAGAATTGTATACTGGCCCTTACATCCTCCACTCGAGGATGGCGACTGTTCTTCCTCTCATTTCAGTCACATGGCCATGAGAGGACAGGGAAGCACAATCCTCCTAGCTGAATGGAAGGAGGAGAAATAGAATGGCTGTAATTACCACAGCAACTGAATTATTAGTTGGATATTGTAAAAGCAACTCAAAATTTAAAGCTACTATATTTGATGGGTTTTTACCTATTTTTTTACCTCGTCCCTAAATAACTCCCCCACAAAAAGCAATTTCAATTTGTTCCTTGGGTCATATTCCCAAATAATTTATTTTGAAGTCACACAACAAAGCATTCCTATTAAGAATGAACATTCTTTTGATGTAACTAGTTTGCCTGAGGTGACCGTGTGGTTTTACCTGTTTTGTAAACTGTGTTTGTACTATTTTACTAGAACTTTGGGACCACACTGTCCTATTTTTTGTGCATTTACAAAAAAAGTGTCAATGAAATCCCCAGCTCATCTGTAATGGAAGATGGTGTATCCTGATAACTACATATTTGCTAGGGCATACTTAATGTTGTCCAATATTTATGAGAAACTCAGTGGATCTAAGTATAGTAAGCCTAACACTTCCCTCAGAAACTTAAAAATTTACACTCTCGATCAAGTAGTATAGTTGGAACCTCAAGGCTCTTATTACATTGTAATGGACCCCTAAAGAATTACTTCTTCCAAAGAATATTTTGGTGTAATGCCATACCCACTAGAAGACGTAGGCTATTGTAAAATGTAGCCTCATGCAACTTATTATCAATCTGCTATAAGAATGCTGTCCTACTTAGAAAGACCCCTCCTACTTCCTGGGGAGAAAGTTGTACTTCCCCTAAGCAGTGGTTTGTTTTTAATGTCATGGACACTGTGAATCACCTTTTTGTCATTAACTGTTGGAAACTGTAACATCTACCTTGCAGTCCAACAGTTGTAAGTGAAGAGTTCATTATGCAATGTACACTGTAACCATCCTTGATTCCATTTACATTACTCTTTTTGTTTTCTATCTTCTGTTCTTCCTTCTTTTAATTTCTGTTGCCTGTATTTTGTATTTTTTTTCTTTAAGTCCTTTCTAGAAAAACGTGGAGGATAAATACGTAGCAGACGGGAAAAATCTTCCTATTTCTTTTAATTAATCTCTTCTGCTCTGGAACCTCCATTCTTGCTGGTGGCAAAAACACAAGCAGCTCAATGAAAGATAACAGCCTCTTTCAGTTAAAAATAATATTTCTCTGGTAAATATTTTGTATTTCAAAGTACATATTTACTCTGAAGGATATTTCTCTCATCTTAGGCGATTTCTCTCTATCCCCAATCTTTTCTCAGAGTATATACAGGAAAAAGGAGAGAACGTAGGGTTTGGTTGGAAGTAGGTGTTTGCTTTTATTTTAGTATGCATGTGTGTATGTGTGTATATGTGTGTGGGGGGGAATAAGTGGTATGTAGACAGTAAATTAAGATAGGTGCATATTATTCCTGTGAATAATCCAGGATGCAGATGGCTGGCTGCATTCATTGTTCAACAAATTCTAATGAGGCCTTATTATCTTGATTTATGAGCTAATATAATTTTGATTACCTTGGGGGGTTACCAATGGAAGAAAGAGGCAGCCATCTTTGTAGTACTACAGTGCATCTTGAAGAATACCAGGGCTTCTCCACCTACCAAGATTCCCTCTTCCAAATAGATTCTCCCATTTTCAGGTCACTGATCCATATCTCAAAGCTTTAGAATAAAAGTTGTTTTAAAAAATAAAAGTAAGGTAACACACATTAACAAGCTGACACAGTAAGATTTTACTTCTTAGAGAAAACTGACCAAAGTGAAAGGCACTTACTGTAGCTAGGGTGGTGGTGAGGATCTGGTGTCAGGGTGAGTCTAGACACAGGCTTTGGTGGTGAGGGACTACAACTCCTCCACAGCCAGAAATCAGAATTACTTAGATGAAAAGGGACAATTTGGAAAAAGGAGGAAGGATGTGGAAGGGAAAGGCAAGAGTTGCCAACTTTATTGAGGTTTTAAGGATGGTAACAGATTCTAGGGTTGCTTGTTAGGTAAAATTAGAAGGCTTTTTGGAGCAAATGTGTCTCCCCTGAGACAAAGAGAAAAGGGAATTTTACACCTGTTGGAATATATCACTGTGTGAACACCACAACTCTTGGATGCATCCAAGCTCCATCATGTTCTTGAAGGAACCATACTGCCTTCACTTTCAGCTCCAGTCTGAGCAAGGCTTAGGAGTAAAATAGCTGTGAGGTGCTCCATGGAAGCAGGGTTGAATACCTCTGGTCTTTTGGCAGGTTGTTTCCATCCAATAGTAGCAAGTATCGTGTCACAAGCCATCACACAACAGGACAGTCTGTAAGGAGCTTGCGCATTGTTTACTGAGCATGTCAGAGTGTTGGCTGCTTCTAGGGCTCTTGGGGGAGCACACATTTGCCAGAATACTTCTATGAGAAGCATAAGCAAGAGATAAATTTGCTACTCATTTCAGGACTGTCACGGAGAACACATAGTCTGTCTGTTTCCCCTCCTGTGGAGCTTCTAGGTCCAGAGAAGATACCACTAAGGAATACATGTAACATCAGGGCTGCTGGCTGGGTGCCCACTATGAACTGTGCCCCCACCTGAAGTGTGCAGATGGTCTCCTCTCCTTCGTGTTTTCCAATGAGTGACTTAAATCCCCACACAGTGTATCAGCAGGAAGCCTAGTATGTTCCTCTTGGGCTTTTCTGCTCTGAGCTTGAATCGAGAAAAATCCCTGGAGCTTTAGACAGGTTGCCTTTGATTCTCGCTGCCACAGAGTCGCCATCGAAAGCTTATCTTCTGGAGGATGACTGGTGATGCTGGTCCACTCTGCAGTGATGTCCTGGTGCCACAGATCCCTCCAGGTCCACGATCCCATGTGATCAAAGCTAGGCCAAGGCCCCTCGACACTTCAGCTTTCCAGGTTGTATGTAATTCTTCCTGTTGGGCTCCTTTGGTAACAAAGTCCCAGAGGGCCAGCTGTCTTAGGTTCACCCATTAGGGCTGAATGGAGCATCTGCCCTTTGCCCATGTAAATCCATAGTCCTCTTGGCATCTCTTGGGGCAGTCCCTGAACAAGAAATACAGGGTTCTGTGGATGTAACAGTGCCTGAGGTAGACCTCATTGCTTCTCGGTGCAACCTAGTGAGTAGAGAGAGGCCAGGCCAGAGTGAACTGAGGAATGCCCACGTGCAAGGGATGGGCAAGAGAGGATGCACCTTCTGATAGGACGGAAATGGCTCGCAGGAGAAAATTCAAAAAGTAGAGGAGGCGGGAAACAGACGAAGAGGAGATGGTCTACGGAAAGGGAATATTGTGCTTTTTTTTTAAAAAAAAAAAAAAAAAAAAAAAAAAAGGAGGGATGGCCAGCCCTGGCGAACTCCACAGCTGGCTGACGGGGAGGACGAAGGCGGCTCTGCTGCGTTTGGCGTAAGGGGGCCGTGGGTGGAACCCTGGTGAGAACAGGGTCGGCGCGAGCGTCGGGGCGCGGCAGGGGCGTGGGTGGGGCGTGAGGAGGCTGACGCACGACGAGTGGCGAGGATTCCTCGGGTAGTCTGCAGAAGGGTCACAAACGGAATGAATGGGGCGGAGAGGTCGCGTTGGTCGTCTGCTCCTTCAGGTGTCTCCAGCGCGCACGCGAGCGGGTCGAGGCCGAGGAGCCGGGGCGGCAGCCGAGGGAGGGGTGTGCCCGCAGCCTCGGGCACGGGGCCGTGCTGGGCCAGCTGGAGACTCGCGCGGAGCCCCCCGAAGACGGCCCTTCCGTGAGACCCGAGGGAAGAGGAGGCGGATGCCGCGGGCTGAGGCGGTGGGTCGGGGTGTGGGTGCTGAGGCGTTTGCTGCGCTCCAGCCCGCAGGAGGAGGCCGGGCGGAGGCCAGCGGTGGGGAGGGCTCCGCGCGACACACGGGCCGGTTCACACGCGAGCGCCGGGGCCTGCTGGGGCTCCTCCCCGGTGAGTCCGGGTCTCCCCTGCGAACGTGGAGCGGCTTATTCGGAGGCCTGTGTCCACACGCTTGAGGTGCACTCCAAACCTCTGTCCCCTGACCCTCCCATTCACACACACACACACACACACACACACACACACACACACGGGAAACACCTTGGACTTTTTGCTTAGTCAGTTCAGCTCCAAAACTGTTTATAAGACATCTCCAATGAGCAAGGATTTGGGGATGCGGAAAGGAGTCATTTATATGACATAAAATTCATTTCGAGGGGCAGCTGATTTTAGAATTGACTTTTTGATTATCTGCTTTCTTCATCTACTCTATGACTCCTTTCAGCAAAATAAATAAGTAACGGCTTCTTTAGGAATACTGTGCCCTGTTGAGCAAATTAGAACAAACTAATTGAAGTTAGGGAATTTATATGATAATAACAATAGCTCCTGGCCTTATGTGGTGCTTTAGCTTTCAAAATGCTTTGTATTTAATGTTACTCTTTCGAGCATACAGGACATTTTCAGAAACGTTACTTTAATATTTTTAATTTATACATCTCTTAATAAGTACGATACTTATTCTTAAAATGAATTCTTACCACTTCCCATTAGAAGAAAAGAAAAGGGTTAAGAAGCTAACATTTATTTTATGCCACAAACGTTCCAGGCATCTTACAGATGTTATTTAATCTTTACACACCTCTAAGATGCTGGGATTATCTCCATTTTACAGACAGATACATAGAGGCTCAGATCTTGACTTAGCTCATTTAGTTGGTGGATATCTGAAATTCAAATCAGGCCTGCTGATGCTATAGCCCTTACTATATTTTCTTAGGGAGATACTGAAATAATCTTCTGCAAATTTGCAGCCACACTCTGAACTGGGTAAGAAAATGGAGAGGTTAGAAGTCTCAGCTCAGGCGGTGGCCAGCGGCCCCGGGGCTCCCAGTCTAGGGCCCTCCTTGTGCCCCGCCCCTCCCCACTGTGACCCCATGTTGACCATGACGTCGTCCCACTGAGGGTTACCTATGCTGATCTGCTAGACAGTTTACAGCGCTCTGCGGGGACATCTTGTGGGTCTGACCTCAGAGGGCAAATCAGCTTCTGCAAGAAGCTGGCTTGTTATGTTTATGGCATCTGGATATTTACTGCATTTCTGTGCTTGACAGACACTAATAGTGGGGTTTCCTTCATTTCTTACAAAACTTACAGGTGAGTCAAGAGGGAACAAAACAACAGATGAAAAAGGTTTGCTAGGGGCTGGGAAAATGTGGACAGATTGTGGCAAATTTCAGGAAGAGTCCCAGAAGTGACAAATGATCCGAAGGACAGATTCATGAGGAGAAACGTAACAGCAAGAACAATGCTAACAACAAACAAAAACAAGCCAAATCTCAACTACGTATTTCTTGGCCAGTGCAGGGAGCAAAGATGGTTCTCTCTGAGGCCGAGGGTCAGGACCCCCTGGCTGCACTGTGTCTTGGATATTTCTCACACTCTTCTTTCAAACATGACTCTCTTCTATCCCATTTCCTCCTTCTTTCATCATGAACAATAATCAGATCCCCTACTGGTTCAGTGATATGTCCATTATCCAGGAATATTTACATTTTAAACAAGCATCTCTACTTCCCTCTCCTTTGTGAAAGAATTAAAGCCTTGACCCTGAAAAACAGTTTAAAAAGGGAAACTATCTTGATTCCTCTCACACTGATTCTCTTAAAGACAAATCCTAGCCTCTGAGGTTTTGTTTACTGAATTAGTATCACTCCAAAAACAAAACAAAACAAAACAAAACAAACAAAAAAAACCCAAAACCCAAAACAAACAAATAAAAAATAGGCTGTAAGTTATTTATCATTCCTCAAGATACCAAACTTCTAATATGCTCTAAAATCCCTAAGAGTGGCTGGCTCTCTGTTGACAGGTATTGTACTTGTTAAGCAGAGCTCTTTTTTAATGTATTTGTTCACATCACTTTCCTCTAGGAACTAGAATAAGCTCATTCCAATCATTTTATGCATTTAAAAGGAATACTATGCATTTAGAAAAAAACCCACACAATTCAGTATTTTTATGAGTTCAGGTATTGTCCTCACCTCTGAGTTAGGATTTGCTTTACAGAGAATAAATATTGCTACGTAAACAAATGTTGCATTGGGACAAAACACATATTTAAGAAAAAGATGTATCTATAGAATACTTTTGGGGCTCTTGGCTCTTACGAATGAATTCTTAAATCAGAGTGGAATTGGTTCGATGATGTTGGGGACCTCTTTTGATCAATGGAAAGACTCAAGAACTAAATGACAGGAACCAAGGGTAGTGGACTACAGCCCAGGCCACGCACAGGGCAGGCCAGGTAGGCTCCCTCTGCCCTACCACTGCCATCCCGCACACTGGTGCTGCCCTGAAGCCCCACCAGAACCATGCAGTTGGGCCCTGCACCTGCCTGAGCTCATGCTTCCCTGCTCCATTCTGATCACTGACTTCAGTTTTAAAACTCAATTGGCTGGGCCCAGGCCACATGCTTATACCTTGTGGCTAGGAGGTGGAGAAAGGGAAAATTTGCCCCTGCTGCTTTCAACAGTGGGAGCTAGTCCCATTTCCTACCAACACCTAACTGGGGAATTCCCCAAATACACAAAGGGGTCTTAGTGCTGGATATCTAAAAATACACAGAAACTTAAATCTAACTCAAGCTGAAAACTCAACACCTTGGAAGATAAAATTCTCAAGCAAGTACAAACAAAATTTGGCTTGTTTTAATAATTAGCCCAGATTTCAACTTCTTTTACCCTATGGAGATGAACCTGAATAACTCTATCTTGTGTACTTTGGGGGCATTCTGATTGTTTTTCCCAAGGGATGCAGTTCCATGATATATAGGGTGCATGTGAAATTGTTAGGGAAAGAGAAAGCAGGCTGTCCTAAGATCAAATTCTTGCATTCAAAATTTTTCCTCTAGAAAAGTATGCAAGATAACAATGTTATATAGGATACAGTAAAGATCTGGATTGAAATATATACACAGCACAAATCCTTTATGATAATAGAAATTTTTTCTGTTGCAATAGAGAGGCACATTGGAGCATATGTATCTGGATATGTGATTTTTAACAAATCAATGAAATTTAGTAAGGACCTTTATGATTAGGTTTTGCTCTTGAGACTAAATTATATAAATAAAAATTATGCACATGTTTGATGCATAATTCAATTTATTCTATAGCACGATATATGTGTTACACATTTATAATAATGTATAAAATACAATCATCTTAATAAGCAACATATAATTAATGACATCTTATACATAATTTTGTTTTATTTAATATACATAGCATAGTATAGCATATGGTTTGTCCTATTTCTCCTTTTGTTCAGTTTCTGTCTTTACCTTTTATTATTTGTTTGCTCATTTTGAAACTCATGAAGTGATAGTCTAATAGAATAAGTATTAATACTTATACAGGTGACTGGAGAAAAGGTTACAATAGCATTTTTAATGATTTTATTGGAGTCTCTTTTTGTAATTGTGTTCTGTTTCTGCCAGTGTAATGGGGAAATTGAAAGTTGGCTGGATATCATTTTAAGCTACTATTCATTCTCATTTCTCCATTTTATTTTTATAAGACCATTTCATTGGCTAGTACAAGATATCAGTCACATTTAAACCATCAATGAGTGGCCAGTGTAAGAACAGTAGGAAGCAGAAGAGGAGAATTGAAAAGATTTTCAAAAAAAAAAGTAGAAATATAGGAGAACGGGCAGGAAAAGAAATGGGTGAATGACACCAAGAAGTCTAATGAAATATGTGATAAACAAAGCCAGGTGTGGGAGAAGAAAACCTTGCTTCCTATCCCTCTGCTAGCCCATCCAGCTGGGCTCTATGGGAAGCCACTCTTTTATCTGGGCCTGTTTCTTTTGATAGTGAAAATGGCTGCTATGGACTTAGGAACAAGCATGCACATACACCACTTTTTTTTTTTTTTTTTTAAATATAAGAATGGCATCATCCTCTATTCTGTTAGTGGGGATGGTTTCTATCTATCTATATGCGCAGGGTGGTGATTCAAAGTTCCACTTTATACCATGCATACTTTACAGTGAAGCATTTCATAAATCCTAGACAGCATCACATTCCACAGAGCTTGGGAAAGCCAGTGCAGTGGGGAATCTGGCCTCCCAGGGTGTGGATGCATCTATTTATGCACTTGGATCCCATTCTTGCATAAATCATAGGAGAAGGCATGGTTATGCAACCCTCACTGTTAAAGGCTGTGGACCCTGAGAGACTGGGGGAAAATCACAGCCTCACAATGTGCTAGAAATGTGCCCACGAGCAAATTGTCCAACTCTCTAAGCCCCTGTACGCTCATCTGCAGCGTACAGAGAGTTGCTGTACTTACCTCCCAGGGCTGTTGGCAAGAGTGCATAAGTAAAAGCTATCAGGACGCGGCATGACATGTGCAACTTATAATAATCAGAATATGGCTGTTAATGAATATATACATTATAGTTTTATAAAAACTTCCACATATTTTTTCTCTTTTGATGCTCACTACTGCCTATGTTGTTGACATTTTTAGTATTATTCCTTTATACATTTTGTAGAAACTCTTTAAGCTCACAAGTGTTGAAATTGATCGAGGTCCCATGGGCTAGCATCTAGTGAGACTGGAGTTTTAACTCAGGTATTCATATTTTAAGACATTTTTCTGCACTGTTGTCAACCAATATTTTTTTGCCTCCTGCTCCGTCAGAATACTCCTTCTGTCTAATTCATCCTTTAAGTATACATGTTCAGAGATGTTCCCCTTTCCTGTGCTATTTAATGTCACTGTTTTTTTGGTATTTCTCAGTTATGAGCTCATATTTCTTGTGGATATACACTGGAACTTTTGAATTAAAATTGAACTACTGTTCTTGTTTAATAATGGAGAGTTTGAAGACATGGTCATTTTTTTCTTTCTTTTTTTAAATGCTATTTTGGTGTACAATTGAGGCACAATAAAGTGTAAATTTGATGAATTTTGACATATGTATAACTCAGCACAGCCAAGATAAGGAACATTTTTGTTGCTCCCAAAAGTTTCCTGGTGCCCCTCATAGCCTTTTACTTTTGCCTCCCTTCACTCCTTCCCCACCACTGATATGCTTTATGTCACTACAGATGAATTTGTAGTTTCTAGAATTTTACATGAATGAGTCATACAATATTACCCTATAATCAGGACATGTATCAGTAATCCATTCCTTCTTGTGGTGTTGGAGCTTACCACTTCAGGAATGTATTCCGATTGCTTCTCCATTGAGCTGTTGATGGACATTTGACATTTCTGGTTTGTGCTATCACGAAGAAAGCTACAACAAACATTGGTCTATAGGCCTTTGTGTGATGATAATATGATTATAGTTCTCAACCCAGGAGGTGAAGGGCTTGGTTATATGGTTGGGTGTATGTTTATGTAAGAAACTGCTTAAACTGTTTTCCAAAGTAGTTTTACCATTTTACTTACATTCCTACCAACAGTATATGACAGTTTCAGTTTCTCCACATTTTTGCCAACTTTGTAGGTCAGTCTTTTTAATTTTAGCCATTCGAGTACCCACTGATACCCAGTGGTATCTCCTTGTGGTTTTAATTTGCATTTCCCTGATGACTAATGAGTATCTTTTCATGCGCCTAAATGCCATCTGTATGTCTTTGTTTTGCTTTTTCAAATTGGGTTGTTTGACTTATTATTGAGTTTTAAGAGTTTTTTTCTACATTCCAGATACAGGTCTTATATTGGATGTGTTTTGCAAATGATTTTCTCCCACTCTATGGCATGCTTTTTATTTTTATGGCATCAGGCATAAGAATTGTCACCCTGAGTTTTTTGAATCTAGGACACCCCCTTCTTTGTCTTGGATCTCATTGCCAACTGCTTATCTAGACATTGATCATTGCTCATTGTCTTTAGTAGACCAGCTCTGCTTCCTAGACTGGACTTCCTCTCAATCTTGCGGTGGTCGTTCTTCCAATTCTGTGTTTGGTCCCTTTACAGTCCAACCATAAGATGTGTTTTTAGCTCACAGAATCATAGACTTCAGTGGAGTAATTGCATTCATGAGAACCCTCAGCACATTCAAGCAAAATACAGCTATCTAGGGACAAAAGCAAATATTGACTAGTTTATGACATTGGTGAAGAATCTAGTCATTCTTATTTATCAAATAGTCACTATGGATAAGGGCTTTCTCTATGACTCTAATGGTCAAGAAAGAGATTCTAAACAGCTGACTACAGATTTCTGGATGACTGACACCGTATGCTAATTCCATGACATTGACAGAAGCTAGGTGAGGGTGGTTATAAAAAAAATGTAAGTGCCACTCTTAGATATGGTTTAGTTCAGGAGACTTTCCAAGACTTTCCAAGATGGATAACATCATCATTTGACATTTGGCTGTTTACCACTAATGTGGGGGGTTTTGCTCCTCCATTGAGAATACATATGAATTTCTTTCCATGACTTATACACCTTTCAATGCTCTATTTCCTTCTAATTATTAAGGGGAAATTGTCTGTAATGATTAAAGAATGTCAAGCTGTTGATTATTTTGTGTCAAATTTCCAGGCTTGATTTTAGACTATGGAATCTCAAAAGGTGAGACTATATCTCAGTTCTGAGAAAGTTTAAATGCAGATTTAGTTAGTACTTAGGCCCACGCAATCCTCACATTCACGAATTTCTCAGAATCTACTGCATAAAGCTTGTTCCTCCCACCTCCACCCGTCAGAATGTTAGTTCTAGAATATTAATTCCCAATGCAGCAGTTGCCTTTTCAGGATAGATCCTTGGCCCATTTTCTCAGGGGTGGGAAATTTTGAAAAAAATAACTGAGAAGGATCAACTCCATCTTTGTTGCCCCTACAGCCTATCTTGGCACTCACTGCTCCTGGAAGGCACTGAGCTGCTCCTGGAAGGGACAAGTTCCTCTTTGTTTCTCAGATGGCCTCTAGCTAGGGATAGTCATCTGTGGTCTTTCCTCGAGTCATGGACTGACATGCTCACACTTGGCTTTCTTTTTGTACGGAGTTAAATAGTCAATTGTTCCTTGCCATCTGGACACTGCTCACTAGCAAATTATGGAACGGACAAATTTTCTATTTTTAGTTTCTTATTTAGGGGAAAAAAAAAAACCCACATAGGGCACCATCATAATCAAGTATAGTTTCTTTTTCTCTGTTCTTTCTGCCTTCAACCCTCCTTTGTAGATGTCTGTAATACGATAGAATCAAGGTGAACTCTTGGATCATTCTATAGAAATTAGCTGGTTTCCATTACAACTTAAGTTGAACATTTTTTGGTGAATTTCAGGTTCTGATCCAGGTCT